>NW_024059113.1:0-40966 GCF_016432855.1 Salvelinus namaycush | reverse complement strand
ACTGTTAGTTGTTCTGTAGTCTGCTATGTGTTCTAGTTATTCTGCTAGTCTGCTATGTGTTCTAGTTATTCTGCTAGTCTGCTATGTGTTCTAGTTATTCTGCTAGTCTGCTATGTTTTCTAGTTGTTCTGCTAGTCTGCTATGTGTTCTAGTTATTCTGCTAGTCTGCTATGTGTTCTAGTTATTCTGCTAGTCTGCTATGTGTTCTAGTTATTCTGCAAGTCTGCTATGTGCTTTACTATTAGTGTTCTGCTAGTCTGCTATGTGTTCTAGTTATTCTGCTAGTCTGCTATGTATTCTAGTTATTCTGCTAGTCTGCTATGTGTTTTAGTTATTCTGCTAGTCTGCTATTTGTTCTAGATGTTCTGCTAGTCTTGCTATGTGTTCTAGTTATTCTGCAAGTCTGCTATGTGCTTTACTATTAGTTGTTCTGCTAGTCTGCTATGTGTTCTAGTTATTCTGCTAGTCTGCTATGTGTTCTAGTTATTCTGCTAGTCTGCTATGTGTTTTAGTTATTCTGCTAGTCTGCTATTTGTTCTAGAGTTTCTGCTAGTCTGGTATGTGTTGTAGTTATTCTGCTAGTCTGCTATGTGTTCTAGTTATTCTGCTCTTCTGCTATGTGTTCTAGTTATTCTGCTAGTCTGCTATGTTTTTTAATTATTCTGCTAGTCTGCTATGTGTTCTAGTTATTCTGCTAGTCTGCTATGTGTTCTAGTTGTTCTGCTAGTCTGGTATGTGTTCTAGTTATTCTGCTAGTCTGCTATGTGTTCTAGTTATTCTGCTAGTCTGCTATGTGTTCTAGTTATTCTGATAGTCTGCTATGTGTTTTAATTATTCTGCTAGTCTGCTATGTGTTCTAGTTATTCTGCTAGTCTGCTATGTGTTCTAGTTGTTCTGCTAGTCTGCTATGTGTTCTAGTTGTTCTGCTAGTCTGGTATGTGTTCTAGTTATTCTGCTAGTCTGCTATGTGTTCTAGTTATTCTGCTAGTCTGCTATGTGTTCTAGTTATTCTGATAGTCTGCTATGTGTTCTAGTTATTCTGCTAGTCTGCTATGTGTTTTAGGTGTTCTGCTAGTCTGCTATGTGTTCTAGTTATTCTGCTAGTCTGCTATGTGTTCTAGTTATTCTGCTAGTCTGCTATGTGTTCTAGTTATTCTGCTAGTCTGCTATCTGTTCTAGTTATTCTGCTAGTCTGCTATGTGCTTTACTGTTAGTTATTCTGCTAGTCTGCTATGTGCTTTACTGTTAGTTATTCTGCTAGTCTGCTATGTGTTTTAGTTATTCTGCTAGTCTGCTATGTGTTTTAGTTATTCTGCTAGTCTGCTATCTGTTCTAGTTATTCTGCTAGTCTGCTATCTGTTCTAGTTATTCTGCTAGTCTGCTATGTGCTTTACTGTTAGTTATTCTGCTAGTCTGCTATGTGTTTTAGTTATTCTCCTAGTCTGCTATGTGTTTTAGTTATTCTGCTAGTCTGCTATGTGTTCTAGTTATTCTGCTAGTCTGCTATGTGCTTTACTGTTAGTTGTTCTGCTAGTCTGCTATGTGTTCTAGTTATTCTGCTAGTCTGCTATGTTTTCTAGTTGTTCTGCTAGTCTGCTATGTGTTCTAGTTATTCTGCTAGTCTGCTATGTGTTCTAGTTATTCTGCTAGTCTGCTATGTGTTCTAGTTATTCTGCAAGTCTGCTATGTGCTTTACTATTAGTTGTTCTGCTAGTCTGCTATGTGTTCTAGTTATTCTGCTAGTCTGCTATGTGTTCTAGTTATTCTGCTAGTCTGCTATGTGTTTTAGTTATTCTGCTAGTCTGCTATTTGTTCTAGATGTTCTGCTAGTCTGCTATGTGTTCTAGTTATTCTGCAAGTCTGCTATGTGCTTTACTATTAGTTGTTCTGCTAGTCTGCTATGTGTTCTAGTTATTCTGCTAGTCTGCTATGTGTTCTAGTTATTCTGCTAGTCTGCTATGTGTTTTAGTTATTCTGCTAGTCTGCTATTTGTTCTAGATGTTCTGCTAGTCTGGTATGTGTTCTAGTTATTCTGCTAGTCTGCTATGTGTTCTAGTTATTCTGCTAGTCTGCTATGTGTTCTAGTTATTCTGCTAGTCTGCTATGTTTTTTTAATTATTCTGCTAGTCTGCTATGTGTTCTAGTTATTCTGCTAGTCTGCTATGTGTTCTAGTTGTTCTGCTAGTCTGGTATGTGTTCTAGTTATTCTGCTAGTCTGCTATGTGTTCTAGTTATTCTGCTAGTCTGCTATGTGTTCTAGTTATTCTGATAGTCTGCTATGTGTTTTAATTATTCTGCTAGTCTGCTATGTGTTCTAGTTATTCTGCTAGTCTGCTATGTGTTCTAGTTGTTCTGCTAGTCTGCTATGTGTTCTAGTTGTTCTGCTAGTCTGGTATGTGTTCTAGTTATTCTGCTAGTCTGCTATGTGTTCTAGTTATTCTGCTAGTCTGCTATGTGTTCTAGTTATTCTGATAGTCTGCTATGTGTTCTAGTTATTCTGCTAGTCTGCTATGTGTTTTAGGTGTTCTGCTAGTCTGCTATGTGTTCTAGTTATTCTGCTAGTCTGCTATGTGTTCTAGTTATTCTGCTAGTCTGCTATGTGTTCTAGTTATTCTGCTAGTCTGCTATCTGTTCTAGTTATTCTGCTAGTCTGCTATGTGCTTTACTGTTAGTTATTCTGCTAGTCTGCTATGTGCTTTACTGTTAGTTATTCTGCTAGTCTGCTATGTGTTTTAGTTATTCTGCTAGTCTGCTATGTGTTTTAGTTATTCTGCTAGTCTGCTATCTGTTCTAGTTATTCTGCTAGTCTGCTATCTGTTCTAGTTGTTCTGCTAGTCTGCTATGTGCTTTACTGTTAGTTATTCTGCTAGTCTGCTATGTGTTTTAGTTATTCTCCTAGTCTGCTATGTGTTTTAGTTATTCTGCTAGTCTGCTATGTGTTCTAGTTATTCTGCTAGTCTGCTATGTGCTTTACTGTTAGTTGTTCTGCTAGTCTGCTATGTGTTCTAGTTATTCTGCTAGTCTGCTATGTGTTCTAGTTATTCTGCTAGTCTGCTATGTGTTCTAGTTATTCTGCTAGTCTGCTAGTCTGCTATGTTTTCTAGTTGTTCTGCTAGTCTGCTATGTGTTCTAGTTATTCTGCTAGTCTGCTATGTGTTCTAGTTATTCTGCTAGTCTGCTATGTGTTCTAGTTATTCTGCTAGTCTGCTATATGTTCTAGTTGTTCTGCTAGTCTGCTATGTGTTCTAGTTATTCTGCTAGACTGCTTTGTGGTCTAGTTATTCTGCTAGTCTGCTTTGTGTTCTAGTTATTCTGCTAGTCTGCTATGTGTTCTAGTTATTCTGCTAGTCTGCTATGTGTTCTAGTTATTCTGCTAGTCTGCTATGTGTTCTAGTTATTCTGCTAGTCTGCTATGTGGTCTAGTTATTCTGCTAGTCTGCTATGTGTTCTAGTTATTCTGCTAGTCTGCTATGTGTTGTAGTTATTCTGCCAGTCTGCTATGTGTTCTAGTTATTCTGCTAGTCTGCTATGTGTTCTAGTTAGTCTGCTATGTGTTCTAGTTATTCTGCTAGTCTGCTATGTGTTCTAGTTATTCTGCTAGTCTGCTATGTGCTTTACTGTTAGTTATTCTGCTAGTCTGCTATGTGCTTTACTGTTAGTTATTCTGCTAGTCTGCTATGTGTTTTAGTTATTCTCGTAGTCTGCTATGTGTTTTAGTTATTCTGCTAGTCTGCTATGTGTTCTAGTTATTCTGCTAGTCTGCTATGTGCTTTACTGTTAGTTGTTCTGCTAGTCTGCTATGTGTTCTAGTTATTCTGCTAGTCTGCTATGTGTTCTAGTTATTCTGCTAGTCTGCTATGTGTTCTAGTTATTCTGCTAGTCTGCTATGTGTTCTAGTTATTCTGCTAGACTGCTTTGTGTTCTAGTTATTCTGCTAGTCTGCTTTGTGTTCTAGTTATTCTGCTAGTCTGCTATGTGTTCTAGTTATTCTGCTAGTCTGCTATGTGTTCTAGTTATTCTGCTAGTCTGCTATGTGTTTTAGGTGTTCTGCTAGTCTGCTATGTGTTCTAGTTATTCTGCTAGTCTGCTATGTGTTCTAGTTATTCTGCTAGTCTGCTATATGTTCTAGTTGTTCTGCTAGTCTGCTATGTGTTCTAGTTATTCTGATAGTCTGCTATGTGTTCTAGTTATTCTGATAGTCTGCTATGTGTTCTAGTTATTCTGCTAGTCTGCTATGTGTTCTAGTTATTCTGCTAGTCTGCTATGTGGTCTAGTTATTCTGCTAGTCTGCTATGTGTTCTAGTTATTCTGCTAGTCTGCTATGTGTTGTAGTTATTCTGCCAGTCTGCTATGTGTTCTAGTTATTCTGCTAGTCTGCTATGTGTTCTAGTTATTCTGCTAGTCTGCTATGTGTTCTAGTTATTCTGCTAGTCTGCTATTTGTTCTAGTTATTCTGCTAATCTGCTATGTGCTTTACTGTTAGTTATTCTGCTAGTCTGCTATGTGCTTTACTGTTAGTTATTCTGCTAGTCTGCTATGTGCTTTACTGTTAGTTATTCTGCTAGTCTGCTATGTGTTTTAGTTATTCTCCTAGTCTGCTATGTGTTTTAGTTATTCTGCTAGTCTGCTATGTGCTTTACTGTTAGTTGTTCTGCTAGTCTGCTATGTGTTCTAGTTATTCTGCTAGTCTGCTATGTGTTCTAGTTATTCTGCTAGTCTGCTATGTGTTCTAGTTATTCTGCTAGTCTGCTATGTTTTCTAGTTGTTCTGCTAGTCTGCTATGTGTTCTAGTTATTCTGCTAGTCTGCTATGTGTTCTAGTTATTCTGCTAGTCTGCTATGTGTTCTAGTTATTCTGCAAGTCTGCTATGTGCTTTACTATTAGTTGTTCTGCTAGTCTGCTATGTGTTCTAGTTATTCTGCTAGTCTGCTATGTGTTCTAGTTATTCTGCTAGTCTGCTATGTGTTTTAGTTATTCTGCTAGTCTGCTATTTGTTCTAGATGTTCTGCTAGTCTGCTATGTGTTCTAGTTATTCTGCAAGTCTGCTATTTGCTTTACTATTAGTTGTTCTGCTAGTCTGCTATGTGTTCTAGTTATTCTGCTAGTCTGCTATGTGTTCTAGTTATTCTGCTAGTCTGCTATGTGTTTTAGTTATTCTGCTAGTCTGCTATTTGTTCTAGATGTTCTGCTAGTCTGGTATGTGTTCTAGTTATTCTGCTAGTCTGCTATGTGTTCTAGTTATTCTGCTAGTCTGCTATGTGTTCTAGTTATTCTGCTAGTCTGCTATGTTTTTTAATTATTCTGCTAGTCTGCTATGTGTTCTAGTTATTCTGCTAGTCTGCTATGTGTTCTAGTTGTTCTGCTAGTCTGGTATGTGTTCTAGTTATTCTGCTAGTCTGCTATGTGTTCTAGTTATTCTGCTAGTCTGCTATGTGTTCTAGTTATTCTGATAGTCTGCTATGTGTTTTAATTATTCTGCTAGTCTGCTATGTGTTCTAGTTATTCTGCTAGTCTGCTATGTGTTCTAGTTGTTCTGCTAGTCTGCTATGTGTTCTAGTTGTTCTGCTAGTCTGGTATGTGTTCTAGTTATTCTGCTAGTCTGCTATGTGTTCTAGTTATTCTGCTAGTCTGCTATGTGTTCTAGTTATTCTGATAGTCTGCTATGTGTTCTAGTTATTCTGCTAGTCTGCTATGTGTTTTAGGTGTTCTGCTAGTCTGCTATGTGTTCTAGTTATTCTGCTAGTCTGCTATGTGTTCTAGTTATTCTGCTAGTCTGCTATGTGTTCTAGTTATTCTGATAGTCTGCTATGTGTTCTAGTTATTCTGCTAGTCTGCTATCTGTTCTAGTTATTCTGCTAGTCTGCTATGTGCTTTACTGTTAGTTATTCTGCTAGTCTGCTATGTGCTTTACTGTTAGTTATTCTGCTAGTCTGCTATGTGTTTTAGTTATTCTGCTAGTCTGCTATGTGTTTTAGTTATTCTGCTAGTCTGCTATCTGTTCTAGTTTTTCTGCTAGTCTGCTATCTGTTCTAGTTATTCTGCTAGTCTGCTATGTGCTTTACTGTTAGTTATTCTGCTAGTCTGCTATGTGTTTTAGTTATTCTCCTAGTCTGCTATGTGTTTTAGTTATTCTGCTAGTCTGCTATGTGTTCTAGTTATTCTGCTAGTCTGCTAGTCTGCTATGTTTTCTAGTTGTTCTGCTAGTCTGCTATGTGTTCTAGTTATTCTGCTAGTCTGCTATGTGTTCTAGTTATTCTGCTAGTCTGCTATGTGTTCTAGTTATTCTGCTAGTCTGCTATATGTTCTAGTTGTTCTGCTAGTCTGCTATGTGTTCTAGTTATTCTGCTAGACTGCTTTGTGTTCTAGTTATTCTGCTAGTCTGCTTTGTGTTCTAGTTATTCTGCTAGTCTGCTATGTGTTCTAGTTATTCTGCTAGTCTGCTATGTGTTCTAGTTATTCTGCTAGTCTGCTATGTGTTCTAGTTATTCTGCTAGTCTGCTATGTGGTCTAGTTATTCTGCTAGTCTGCTATGTGTTCTAGTTATTCTGCTAGTCTGCTATGTGTTGTAGTTATTCTGCCAGTCTGCTATGTGTTCTAGTTATTCTGCTAGTCTGCTATGTGTTCTAGTTATTCTGCTAGTCTGCTATGTGTTCTAGTTATTCTGCTAGTCTGCTATGTGTTCTAGTTATTCTGCTAGTCTGCTATGTGCTTTACTGTTAGTTATTCTGCTAGTCTGCTATGTGCTTTACTGTTAGTTATTCTGCTAGTCTGCTATGTGTTTTAGTTATTCTCGTAGTCTGCTATGTGTTTTAGTTATTCTGCTAGTCTGCTATGTGTTCTAGTTATTCTGCTAGTCTGCTATGTGCTTTACTGTTAGTTGTTCTGCTAGTCTGCTATGTGTTCTAGTTATTCTGCTAGTCTGCTATGTGTTCTAGTTATTCTGCTAGTCTGCTATGTGTTTTAGTTATTCTGCTAGTCTGCTATTTGTTCTAGTTGTTCTGCTAGTCTGGTATGTGTTCTAGTTATTCTGCTAGTCTGCTATGTGTTCTAGTTATTCTGCTAGTCTGCTATGTGTTTTAGTTATTCTGCTAGTCTGCTATGTGTTCTAGTTATTCTGCTAGTCTGCTATGTGTTCTAGTTATTCTGCTAGTCTGCTATGTGTTTTAGTTATTCTGCTAGTCTGCTATGTGTTCTAGTTATTCTGCTAGTCTGCTATGTGTTCTAGTTATTCTGCTAGTCTGCTATGTGTTCTAGTTATTCTGCTAGTCTGCTATTTGTTCTAGTTATTCTGCTAGTCTGCTATGTGTTCTAGTTATTCTGATAGTCTGCTATGTGTTTTAGTTATTCTGCTAGTCTGCTATGTGTTCTAGTTATTCTGCTAGTCTGCTATGTGTTCTAGTTATTCTGCTAGTCTGCTATGTGTTCTAGTTATTCTGCTAGTCTGCTATGTGTTTTAGGTGTTCTGCTAGTCTGCTATGTGTTCTAGTTATTCTGCTAGTCTGCTATGTGTTCTAGTTATTCTGCTAGTCTGCTATGTGTTCTAGTTATTCTGCTAGCCTGCTATGTGTTGTGACAGCTTGGCTCTGTCTCTCTATGGTGGTTGTCATGTGGCCTGGGGAGTTTAAACTCGGTTACTGTGTGTGTGTGTGTGTGTGTGTGTGTGTGTGTGTGTGTGTGTGTGTGTGTGTGTGTGTGTGTGTGTGTGTGTGTGTGTGTGTGTGTGTGTGTGTGTGTGTGTTTGTGTGTGTGTGTGTATGTGTATGTGTGTGTCAGTGTGTGTGTATGTGTGTGTCTTATCTGTGTGTAACTGTTCTGTGGCGTGCTGTGTGTTTCGACGTGTCATGCCGCCTCTCTGGGTCCCCGTGTCACATCACTGCAGGCCTCACGGTCGGACACACATCCAGCTCTAACACGATGTGACATGGTCCTTCTGGTGTCAGAAACACACTGAGATTAAACCACATCGTTCTCTATGGGACGAACACAATGGGAGGGAAGGTGGCGTGAGAATAGAGAGAAAACCAACCATGACAAATTGACTATGACACTTTTTTCCCAACGTGCAAATAGGAAGTGGGTTAAAAGGCAGGTACAACATCCCCAGGCTTCTGGACTCAAATCAAATCAAACTTTATTTGCCACATGGGCCGAATACAACAAGTGCGGAATGCGGAATGCTACCGCGGAATGCTTACTTACAAGCCCTTAACAGACAGTGCAGTTCAAGAAGAAGAAAATATTTACCAAGTAGACTAAAATAAAAAGTAATAATAAAAAGTAACACAATAAGACATATTCCATTGGAGCAGTTTGTAAATTGACCATGGAATATGTCTAAGGGTCTCTGGTCTTCTTCCACAGTACATACTACTCAGACAGTGTGTAATATTCAGCCAGGTCACTCCAGATCCAAGGCCAAATTTGACGTCCGTCCCAGGTACCCGGGACGTCGTGGGGACAAAAAAAGAACGGTCCACTAGGGGCAACGGTGAGCACAATTACCATCAAGTTGACTTGCAGTTTTCTAGGGTGTTGTGGAAGGGGGATGGCAGTGGGTTGTAAAGCCCTGAACTCTGAACTCAGAGAGTCATGTGCTCAAGACCAATGCTAGGCACTTGTTCTTTTAAAAAATTAAAAAAATAAAACTTAACCATTCGGGAATGAATGTCTAAAGTTAACAAGTTGTTTTAGTTTGAAACCTATCCCAAACCTTAAGCCTTACCTTAACCATTAATAAAAAAATAAAACATGTTGACATACAATCTACCTGCAGTGAAGCCACTCAACATTTACGTTACATTCAGCCATCTAGCAGACACTCCCATCCAGAGTGACCAATAGGAGAACTGCAGGACATGAGTGCGGTACTCACCAGATGGCTTGTTCGCTTCTTTGTTTGTTTGTTTGATTCCTTATTTGGATTTATCGACCGACGGCCTGTAAGGTACGGTATGATATATCTATATTTAGTTGTTTGGATTTATCGACCGACGGCCTGTAAGGTACGGTATGATATATCTATATTTAGTTGTTTTGGATTTATCGACCGACAGCGTGTAAGGTACGGTATGATATATCTATATTTAGTTGTTTGGATTTATCGACCGACGGCCTGTAAGGTACGGTATGATATATCTAGATTTAGTTGTTTTGTGTTTATCGACCGACGGCCTGTAAGGTACGGTATGATATATCTATATTTAGTTGTTTATGTTTATCGACCGATGGCCTGTAAGGTACGGTATGATATATCTAGATTTAGTTGTTTATGTTTATCGACCGATGGCCTGTAAGGTACGGTATGATATATCTAGATTTAGTTGTTTTGTGTTTATCGACCGACGGCCTGTAAGGTACGGTATGATATATCTATATTTAGTTGTTTACGTTTATCGACCGATGGCCTGTAAGGTACGGTATGATATATCTATATTTAGTTGTTTATGTTTATCGACCGATGGCCTGTAAGGTACGGTATGATATATCTATATTTAGTTGTTTTGTGTTTATCGACCGACGGCCTGTAAGGTACGGTATGATATATCTATATTTAGTTGTTTTGTGTTTTGACATCTCCTCTTGTTTGGGTATGTGACCCGACTGGGAAGCTTTCCAGCAATGGCTGGAGAACACTGAATCCAGCAAATATCTATTTGAGGATCAACCATCCATCATTTCTTAAGTAAGAAGCATCCTCACTGTATAATGCTGAATAGTTTTGTTGATATATTTCAATGTTAAACAATTTACTTTAGTCATTAAAACTACAATTAAAATGGCTGCTGTAGTTGTTTACGAAAAATGAGACCTGGAGCATGGTTGTGGGTCGAAATGCCCCGATGGAGACTGTTTTACCTCATTTTTTTATCATGGAGAGCCTTCCTGACAAAGGAGGAGGCCATAGCCAACCCCATTAAGGAGGAGGAGCTCTACCATAGTCTCATACAGCAAATCCATCCAAACCACTTGAGGTCAGTACAGAGAGTAGGTGCTCTCTGGTGTATATATATCTTCTCAGTAAGGAAAAAAGGTCAAAGCTTCTGATCAGAGGAATAACAGTCAGAGGAATAGCATGTTGTGTTCAAAGAGAATTATCCGTTCAGTTTGAAGTCACGCGTGGCTCACCAGAACTCCATTCAAGTTACAATTAAAAAACTACCTGAATCAGCAGATGATAGTGTTGTGACTGAGTTCCTGGCTAAAGCTGGATGTAAGGTGGTGGGGAGAGTGATGAGGTGCTTGATAAGATACTAAGGTCAACTCACAATCTGTTCCAATGGAGGTCCTTTTGTATATGTTGAAGCAGCACCCATCATCCCTATAACACGGTCTGTAAAGATAGGAACTCACTGGATCAAAATATTTTATTATGGACAAGGTTCTGCGCATAGACAGGACTGGCTGACACAATCCCACACTAGAGGGGGGTCAGGAGATGATACAGTACAGTCCTACTACACTGGACAGCATAAGGTGTATTGAGGAAACTTTTCACACTATGTGCAGGACAACAATCATGTCCTCATGAGTAGGGCAGACGTATCACATATCTCAGCTGAAATGACTGAATGTGAGACTGAGGTTGAAGAGGATAATTCCTCGGCTCCCAACGACAAAGACAGAGTGAATGAAACATTGGAGTTGGCACCTGGTGAGCCAGAGTCTGCAACAGTGACCTCTCATTCCAAGAAAAATAGGAAGAATAAGAGGAAAAATACTGAAAAATGAAGCTGGGAAAGTGAGACCAGTGACAATCATAACCCAATAGAAAACCTTGAGGTTAGTAAGAGATCCCGGAAGGCGGTGCAAATCTCTGGGGAATACAGAAGAAGGCAGCCAAACATCAATGCTGGCCTTCATTCAAGCAATCTGGAATCAACCAAACACCCAAGCGGCCCAGGGTACCAAGCTGCCCATCAGAGTCTGGAATTAGCTTACCTGCAGACAAAAGGACTGATATGGAGGATGTAATTCTGGGAGAAGTGGAGAAAAGTCCCCCTAATTAGCCATCCAGACTGAAATCATTGATGAAGGATTAAAATAATCTATTTCTGAGTAAACTATATTATCTGGTTCAGAGAAGGACTTTCTGTGTATGTGAGCATAACTTCTGTCATGGCTTCTGACATGGCTTTTCAAGAGAATGAGCAATCTGCTGATAACTCAGAGACATGTCCCAAACAAAACCCGCATTACGGAGACAGAAACTCAGTCCCCTTTAACACAGATATTAGAAAACATTGTACCATGAAACTTTTTCAAACCGTTAATCGGGTAAAAATGCTCTGGGACCCTCGTTCCAAACCTAGAGGAATATTGAGAGGTCATCTGGTTAGTCTAAGAGTGAACAGGTATAACATTTATTGAACAACTCTAATCTAGATTTTTTTCTGTTTATCTGAGACATGGCTGAAGAAATATTCTCCTATTTCTGCCTTTATTAATGTACCTGGATATTCCATATTCAAGAGGGACAGGGTAGAGGGTAGAGCGGGTGGATTGCTTATGTACATAAAATGTAACTTTAAGTGCAATCGTATCATATGGAAACATGCCAATGACATTGAATGTATGGGGCTGAATGTCTTCCTCTCCCCTCATATGTCTCTCACAATTATTGGATTTTATCGACAACCATCATCTGATATCTCGTTTTATGACCATCTAAATGCCATGCCTAAAGAATGTGATCATTAGAAGGAGATTATCTTCATGGGCGATTTCAATATAAACTGGGAAAACAAAACTTGCAGGAAAAATCTCAAATAATACAAGGTCCAACCAGAATAACACAGTCATCCCAGACTCAAATTGACCTGGTGTTTACTAACAGACCTGATCGAATAATTAAGTCCAGTAATTTACTAACTGGCATATCTGACCAAAATTTTACATTGGAGGTTAGAAAGAACACTAAAAAGAGATGTAAGAACCGTATTGAGGTGCGATTTAAAAAATCCAGAAAAGTGAGCAGGGTAACTACGATGCAGCTATAAGTCAAATTGACTGGTCTGATCTGTTAAGTAATGAAGACCAAGAGTCTGTATACAGAACATGTCTGTCAGCTGTTGACAAAATGGATACCTTTTTTTACTAGGAAATTTCAACGTAAGCCGGACAGAAAACCTGGCTCAACGAGGACCTCTGGAGGCAGATGAGAGAACAGGATTTTTCCTTGAAAAAAAGGACAGAAATCTGGTCAGAATGATGACACATGTATATTTGCATCCCTGAGAAATAAGGTGGTTAGGAATACAAAAAAAGCAAAAGCAGAGTTCTTTCTTGGAGTGATCAATGAAGGAAAAGGAAACGGCAAAGTGATTTAGGAAAACCTCAACAAACTAACTGGGAGAGGAGCTGAAAAGTCCCCCCCAAAAACATCCTGAATTAAAGTTGAATGGGATTCTAGTTCAAGACTCCAATTCATATCTACCACCTTTAACTATTGTTTTGTTGACTCTGTCAGGGAACTGGCTTAAATATTTTCAACCAAAACCACAGTTCTCACTTCCATAGATAATAATAAACCAATATTCAGAATTACTGAAATCTCCACGTCAGCAGTGGACAGTATTATTAGCTTCTTCAGGAGCTCTAGAACAAAATAAGGATGTGGACTAGACACTGTATTCCTGAAGAGAGAAAAAAATTCTCTGATTGCCCCTTTGGTACATCTATTTAGTCTGTCCATTAAATATGGGTTCCTCCCCAATGCTTGGAAGTCTGCAGCAGTGATACCTGTTTTAAATCTGGTGACCCAACACTGGTGGAAAATGATCGACCTACAAGCATTCATCCAGTGCTATGAAAAGTAGCTGAAAGATGGGTGGCTGATCATCTGACTGATAACCTCATTCAGGGTAACTCCATACATCAAATGCAATTTGGATTCAGAATTAATCATTCTACCGAAACAGCCAATTGCTATTTTCTGGAGTGCATTAAATCTAAACTGAACATAGGTGGTGAAATCGGCACAGTCTTTTTGGATGTTAAAAAGACCTTTTGATACTGTGAATCATGAGGTCCTTCTATCCAAACTATCCTCCCTTAATGTGTCCACTGAAGTCATTAGTTGGATGTATTCCTATCTGACAAACAGAAGGCAAAGGGTTTATTTGGGGGACACAGTCGGACTCTCTTTACTATAACATTGGGGTCCCACAATGGTCAATATTAAGCCCCCTTCTGTTTACCATCTATATAAATGATCTCCCACTTGCATGCCCACAACTTAATATGCATATGTATGTAGACGATACAGTTCTGTATGTACACTCCAATAATAGACAACTAGTTGTTAACAAGTTAACTGAAGCTATGGTACATGTTACTACATGGATGACTAATTCTTAACTGCATTTAAATATCAACAAGACTGTTTGTATGTACTTCTCTAAGAAATCCATTGATTCTTCCCAACCAGCTGTTCTTGTTAATGGGGAGAATCTGAAAGTTGTGTCTAACTTCAGATATCTTGTTGTCATTTTGGACTCCAACTTGACATTTAAGAAACATGTGCAGAAGGTAGTTAAGACAGTCAAGTTTGGATTTTCCAACTTTAGGTTTATCAGACCTTTCCTTTCTCTAGAGGCCCTGCCTCCTACAATGTTGTAATCTTCTCACATTTGAGATATTGCTTCACATGCTGGTCACAAGCAGGAGCTACTATTCTGAAACCAATTGAATCACTCTACAAACAAACACTTAAGATTTTTGATAACAAACCACTATTGTCACATCATTTACAAACATAATTTATTCAGCAGTATGTAGATGCAAGCCTTGTCTTTAAGATCTTGCATGGTCTTGTCTCTCCACCCCTATGCTGGTATATCATGCTCTAGGAAAGCCCCTCCAGGATAACAAGGGCAGTAACTAGAGGGGATTGCGTTGTCCCTAATCCGCACAGTAACATCGGCCAATCAGCCTTCTCTGTTAGAGCTACAATATACCGGAATGCAATGTCCATGGACTTGAGAAGCTGCACTGATTTTTGTACTTTTAAATTTGAATTGAAAACATGGCTAAAATCTATCCAAACCTGTACACATGAGTTATGTGGTTCCTCATACGTAAGACGACAGTTGATGACAGTGTTGTTGTTGTCGTTAGAATGATATATATTATTGGATGTAATGTATTGGTATTTTGTATTGTTTTAGTGAGTATGTGTATTGTGGCTGTGTAATTGTCCTTAGATGCCCTGAGACTACAGCTTTTGGATAACCCTCGGTACATTTACATGGATGCTGCATTATTGTAATATTAATGTTGATTAATGTGATTTGTCTCCTATAAATAATTAAAACAAACAAACAGAAGCAATCAGGGTCAAGCGCCCAACACAAATGCATAACGACAGATCTCCCACCAAATCAAATCTGGAACCCGAACAAACGACCTCTCGGCCACTGGCCCAAGCTCCCAACCGCCCGCCCGGCCACCAACCATCCATGATCCCCTCCCACAGTTTCACCGAGATCTGCCTCTCAACCATATCCCAACCCTCAGTTTCCCTCAACTGTAACGGTCGTCCTCCTCCTCGTCTGAGGAGGAGCAAGGATCGGACCAAAATGCAGCGTATTGTGAAGACATAATCTCGTTTATTTAAACGAAAAACACACTACAAACCAAATAAACGACGTGAACAGACCTGTACATGAGAACATCAAACAAGAACGCACGAAAGGGAAAGAACGCACGAACGAACGAACGAAAACAGTCCCGTGTGGCACAAACACTGACACAGGAACAATCACCCACAAACAAACAGTGTGAACAGCCTACCTAAATATGGTTCTCAATCAGAGGAAACGTAAAACACCTTCCCCTGATTGAGAACCATATCAGGCTAGTTAACAAACCTAAACATAGAAACAAATGTAACGGGCTTCCTCCTTCTCTTCATCCGAAGAGGAGTAGCAAGGATTGGACCAAAGTGCAGCGGGGTGTGAATTCATAATGATTTATTAAACAAAACGACGAAACACGAAATAACACTTAGAAATACAAAATAACAAAACGAACTAAACAGACCTAAACTACGAACTTACATGAAACGAAGAACACACGAACAGGAACAGACAAACCGAAACAGTCCCGTGTGGTAACATCTACTGACACGGAAGACAATCACCCACAAACAAACAGTGAGAACAACCTACCTTAATATGACTCTCAATCAGAGGAAACGTCAAACACCTGCCTCTAATTGAGAGCCATACCAGGCAACCCAAAACCAACATAGAAACAGAAAACATAGACTGCCCACCCAAAACTCACGCCCTGACCAATAAACACATACCAAACAACAGAAAACAGGTCAGGAACGTGACAACAAATAACATAGAATCCCCACCCAGCTCACGTCCTGACCAACTAAACAATACAGAACAAAGGAAATAAGGTCAGGAACGTGATATCAACCCATCCCACCTATAACTACTGGCCACCCTCTTCGGCTTTCTATGTGCCATATATCTTTCAACTATGCTGTGATGTTTAACATAAATGTTTTATTTATCTAATCGAATAGAATCCACAGATTGAGAGTTGAAGATAAATACTTTTACTAAGAGTATTAGTATATTAGTAATTGACTGACCAGGTCTCTCCAGATCTCCCAACAATGATATTTCTAGGGTCAATTTTAGATTAATATTATGCATTTTCAGCCATTCCTGAACCTGAGGCCAGAAACAGGCTACCTGAGGGAGACACCAAAACAAAACAAAACAAATTCTGTATCCTCGCAACAAAATCTGCAGAGCTGCGGTGATTATATGCCTCAAATATTCAACATTTTGTTGGTAACAACAATTCTGTATAATCATTTTAGCTGAAAATTATTATTCCCTGTGCCATGGAATCGGTACATCAAAAATCTCTTCCCAACTATTTTGCAATCTGTATGGTACAGCTGTCAACATCCTGGTCCTATTTTTGTTCCTCCGCCAGTTTTGATCCTTTATATTGGGCAGACAGACCAGTTCCCTACCTCCTCCCTCTGCCACCTGCCTCCTCCATTTTTGGGGTAATGCTGTAATCAATTGGTTGTACTCTTGGATTGAACAGACCTTCTCATACAAATCTGATATCTCCATGAAAGACATAACTCTACCATTCCAATTTAGAATATCGTATTTTTTTTTTAAATAACCCTTTTGAAACATATTTCCCAGAAATAGAGGTCTTTTATCAACCAGCACATTTGAGTTCAGCCATAATATTTGTTGTAATATTTGTTCTATCTTTTCAGGGGTAAGAAATTGGAATTGTAACCAGCTCTGCAATGCTCGTTTGAAAAAGAGAAATACTTTGTTGAATTTTTAGTTTTTTTATTCCCTTGTCCGTTTGCTTGTGAGCCAATGCCACAGATGTTAGAAAATGTAGTCAGGATATTAATGTGTGTAGTATATCTGATGTGTATGAAATTAGATGTGATTTAGTGAGAGTGTGTATGATGTCTGGATAAGAGTAAGACTATAATGAGTGATGTGTAAATATCGTATCACCATCATAGTTGCATCATAATTACACAATAATTACCTCATAGCTGCATCATAATTACCTCATAGTTGCATCATAATTACACAATAATTACCTCATAGTTGCATCATAATTACACCATAATTACATCATAGTTGCATCATAATTGCTGCATCATGCATTAAACATACTTTTCATAGAAAACACATCCCAGAATTTCCATTGTAATTGATGTTACATGTGATTACATTGCATTACTATAGAAGATGGCTTCACTACGGTAACGTGTCCCGTACAATATGTTATTATGCCCCAACGTCCCTGTTATGATATCTTCCCATTGTTCGTTGTCAACATGTAGACAAAGACATACAAAACAAAGACAAACAAGAAACTTATTGAATTATACAAAGTTCTCGACTGCAGAGAGAAAGAGGGAGAGAAGAGAACGACAGAGAGAGAAGAGGGGAGAACGACGAGAGAGAAGAGCGAGAAAGACAGAGAGAGAGAAGAGAGATCAAGTGTGTGTGTGTGTGTGTGTGTGTGTGTGTGTGTGTGTGTGTGTGTGTGTGTGTGTGTGTGTGTGTGTGTGTGTGTGTGTGTGTGTGTGTGCGTGTGCGTGTGCGTGTGCGTGTGTTTGTGTGCGTGCTTGTGCGTGTCTGCGTGTGTGTGTGTGTGTGTGTGTGTGTGCATGTGGGTGTGTTTCCGTGTGTTTAAGCGAGCGTGTAATTGAGTGCGTGTGTGCACTTCTGTCCCCATAATGTTTTCCGTAGCCTGATGTCCCAGTAGTAGTTTAGACGTGGAGTTTAAGGAGCAGTTATTTTTACCCAAACATGAACCATTCTGAATAAATTCCTAAACTTAACTATCAAGTTGTTTTACCCTAATGTCAACCATTCGTAATTAATGCCTAAATTTAACCTTTGAAATTAGAAATGTATGGATAAACGTATGATTGTGAAATGAGAATGTCAAGCGCTTGATGGTCAAATTAGTATAGAGATATACAGTGACTTCAGAAAGTATTCATAGTCCTTTACTTATTCCACTATTTGTTGTGTTACAGCCTGTTACAGCCTGAAATTAAAATTGTAAAAAAATATAAAATATTCTCCAATTCTACACACAATAATGACAAAGTGAAAACCTTATTTTTAGAATTGTTTGCCAACGTATTTAAAATTAAATACAGAAATAACTCATTTACGTAACTGTTCACACCCCTAAGTGAATACATGTTTGAATCACATTTGGCCGTGATTACAGCTGTGAGTCTTTCTGGGTAAACTTGAGAGCTTTGCACACCTGGATTGTAGAATATTTCTTGAAGCTCTGTCAAGTTGGTTGTTAATCATTGCTAGACAACCATTTTCAAGTCTTGCCATAGATTTTCAAGCCATTTTAATTCAAAACTGTAACCACCCGGCACAGCCAGAAGAGGACTGGCCACCCCTCATAGCCTGGTTCCTCTCTAGGTTTCTTCCTAGGTTTTGGCCTTTCTAGGGAGTTTTCCCTAGCCACCGTGCTTCTACACCTGCATTGCTTGCTGTTTGGGGTTTTAGGCTGGGTTTCTGTACAGCACTTTGAGATATCAGCTGATGTAAGAAGGGCTATATAAATACATTTGATTTGAAATTTGATTTGAACTAGGCAACTCATGAACTTTCAATACTATAATATCTTGGTAAGCAACTCCAGTGTATATTTGGCCTTTTGTTTTAGGTTTTTGTCCTGATGAAAGGTAGACAAGGTAGACAAGACCAGTAGTCTTTTGGAAAGCAGACTGAACCAGGTTTTCCTCTGGGATTTTGCTTGTGCTTAGTTCTATAATGTTTATTTTTCTGCCAAAAAACTATTTTTTTCCGATGACAATCATACCCATAACATGATGCAGCCACCACCATGCTTAAAAATCTGAAGAGTGCTATTCAGCGATGTGTTGGATTTGCCCCAAACATAGCACTTTGTATTCAGGACATAAAGTTCATTCCCTTGCCACATTTTTTGCAGTTTTACTTTAGTGCCTTATTGCGAACAGGATTCATGTTTTTGAATATTTTTTATTCTGTACAGGCTTCCTTCTTTTCACTCTGTAATTTAGGTTAGTGTTGTGGAGTAACTACAATGTTGTTTATCCATCCTCAGTTTTCTCCTATCACAGCTATGGAACTCTGTTTAAATGTCACCATTGACCTCATGGTGAAATCCCTGAGCAGTTTCCTTCCTCTCCGGCAACTGAGTTAGGAAGGACACCTATATCTTTGTAGTGACTGGGTGTATTGATACACCATCCAACGTCTAAATATTAACTTCCCCATTATCAAAGGGATATATTCAATGTCTGTTTCTTTTAACCCCTCTACCAATAGGTGCCCTTCTTTTCGAGGTATTGGAAAACCTCCCTGGTCTTTGTGGTTGAATCTGTGTTTTAAATTCACTGCTCGACTAAGGAACCTTACAGATAGTTGTATGTGTGGGTTTCAGAGAAAAGGTAGTCATGAGACAATCATGTTAAACACTATTATTGCACACAGTGAGTCCACGCAACTTTAACTTATTTCTGCTTGCCATAACAAATGGTTTTATTACCTATTGACTCAAGACATCCCAGCTTTTCCTTTTTTATTAATTTGTAAAACTGCAAGGCATATCCAGCAATGTTTACTTTTTGACCTTCTACTGTATGCTGTGTTCTTATATAATCTGTCCATCATGCGGAGTGGTTTTAACCGCAGGTCACTAAAATCAGGTCTTTACGACTGGAGCCTGGCCCTGCCTGTCCCTGTGGCCCACCTGTCATTCACCTGCTGGAGCACTTAGACCGAGACAGAGAGAAAGACAGAGAAAGAGAGAAAGAGAGAGACACAATAGAGAGAGTGACACAGAAAAAGAGAGACATAGAAAGAGAGAGACAGACAGGGAGAGAGAGAGAGAGACACAGAGAGACAGAGACACATAGAGAGAGTGACACAGAAAAAGAGAGACATAGAAAGAGAGAGACAGACAGGGAGAGAGAGAGACACAGAGAGACAGAGAGAGAGATAGAGAGACACATAGATAGAGTGACACAGAAAAAGAGAGACAGACAGACAGGGAGAGAGAGAGACACAGAGAGACAGAGAGAGAGAGAGACACATAGAGAGAGTGACACAGAAAAAGAGAGACATAGAAAGAGAGAGACAGACAGCTCACAGATTACTGCACCTTTACATAGCCCATCTATAATTTAGCCCAAACAACTACCTCTTCCCCTACTGTATTTATTTATTTATTTATTTTACTCCTTTGCATCCCATTATTTATATTTCTACTTTGCACATTCTCCCACTGCAAATCTACCATTCCAGTGTGTTACTTGCTATATTGTATTTACTTCACCACCATGGCTTTTTTTGCCTTTACCTCCCTTATGTCACCTCATTTGCTCACATTGTATATAGACTTATTTTTCTACTGTATTATTGACTGTATGTTTGTTTTACTCAATGTCTAACTCTGTGTTGTTGTATGTGTCAAACTGCTTTGCTTTATCTTGACCAGGTCACAATTGTAAATGAGAACTTGTTCTCAACTTGCCTACCTGGTTAAATAAAGTTGAAATTGAAGTTTACAGTTTCATCCGGGTTGACTGACGTGGGGGCACCCTGATGAAACTATGATATAGAGACTGACGTGGGGGCACCCTGATGAAACTACGATATAGAGACTGACGTGGGGGCACCCGGATGAAACTACGATATAGAGACTGACGTGGGGGCACCCGGATGAAACTACGATATAGAGACTGACGTGGGGGCACCCTGATGAAACTACGATATAGAGACTGACGTGGGGGCACCCTGATGAAACTACGATATAGAGACTGACGTGGGGGCACCCGGATGAAACTACGATATAGAGACTGACGTGGAGGCACCCGGATGAAACTACGATATAGAGACTGACGTGGGGGCACCCTGATGAAACTACGATATAGAGACTGACGTGGGGGCACCCTGATGAAACTAGGATATAGAGACTGACGTGGGGGCACCCGGATGAAACTACGATATAGAGACTGACGTGGAGGCACCCGGATGAAACTACGATATAGAGACTGACGTGGGGGCACCCTGATGAAACTACGATATAGAGACTGACGTGGGGGCACCCGGATGAAACTACGATATAGAGACTGACGTGGGGGCACCCTGATGAAACTACGATATAGAGACTGACGTGGGGGCACCCTGATGAAACTACGATATAGAGACTGACGTGGGGGCACCCGGATGAAACTACGATATAGAGGTCTCAGTCTCTATATCGTAGTTTCATCAGGGTGCCCCCACGTCAGTCTCTATATCGTAGTTTCATCCGGGTGCCCCCACGTCAGTCTCTATATCGTAGTTTCATCAGGGTTCCCCCACGTCAGTCTCTATATCGTAGTTTCATCCGGGTGACCCCAAGTCAGTCTCTATATCGTAGTTTCATCCGGGTGCCCCCACGTCAGTCTCTATATCGTAGTTTCATCAGGGTTCCCCCACGTCTGTCTCTATATCGTAGTTTTATCAGGGTGCCTCCACGTCAGTCTCTATATCGTAGTTTCATCCGGGTGCCTCCACGTCAGTCTCTATATCGTAGTTTCATCCGGGTGCCTCCACGTCAGTCTCTATATCGTAGTTTCATCCGGGTGCCCCCACGTCAGTCTCTATATCATAGTTTCATCAGGGTGCCCCCACGTCAGTCTCTATATCGTAGTTTCATCCGGGTGCCTCCACGTCAGTCTCTATATCGTAGTTTCATCCGGGTGCCCCCACGTCAGTCTCTATATCGTAGTTTCATCAGGGTGCCCCCACGTCAGTCTCTATATCGTAGTTTCATCCGGGTGCCTCCACGTCAGTCTCTATATCGTAGTTTCATCCGGGTGCCCCCACGTCAGTCTCTATATCGTAGTTTCATCCGGGTGCCCCCACGTCAGTCTCTATATCGTAGTTTCATCAGGGTGCCCCCACGTCAGTCTCTATATCGTAGTTTCATCCGGGTGCCCCCACGTCAGTCTCTATATCGTAGTTTCATCAGGGTGCCCCCACGTCAGTCTCTATATCATAGTTTCATCAGGGTGCACCCACGTCAGTCTCTATATCATAGTTTCATCCGGGTGCCCCCACGTCAGTCTCTATATCGTAGTTTCATCCGGGTGCCTCCACGTCAGTCTCTATATCGTAGTTTCATCCGGGTGCCCCCACGTCAGTCTCTATATCGTAGTTTCATCCGGGTGCCCCCACGTCAGTCTCTATATCGTAGTTTCATCAGGGTGCCCCCACGTCAGTCTCTATATCGTAGTTTCATCCGGGTGCCCCCACGTCAGTCTCTATATCGTAGTTTCATCAGGGTGCCCCCACGTCAGTCTCTATATCATAGTTTCATCAGGGTGCACCCACGTCAGTCTCTATATCATAGTTTCATCCGGGTGCCCCCACGTCAGTCTCTATAGTTGTTGTGTAGGGGAGAGTGGGGTAAGTTGAGACGTTTTTAACATTCAGCATCACTCTGCCAAGGGGAATATAGTATTCTTTCTAACAATAATATATACTTATATTTCAGGATGTTGTGTATCCCTGGAAATAATCAAAATTCATGTAAACATTACAGTTTTGAAAACATAGCTTGTCCAAACAAAGTGGACTCTTGGCAAAACATAAGCAGCTTTTAACACTGCTTAAACCCTAACAAACTCTTTTAACATTGGCCAGGCACTGTTGTTAACTGATACCCCAGCGATAAATCCTTATGCCGGGGAAGAAAACACTTAAATGTGCTCAATTTGCCGTTGTCTCAACTTAACCCAAAGCAAACATTTTGACTATATTAGCCCACCCATCTACAAGGATGCTTGGTTTAGATCCTCATATTGAAGGTTATAGAGACCCTCAACTGATGTATAGAACAATCATCAAATTATCTACTTTGGTTTAGATACAAGCGTCATGAAACCTCTAACACAATAAATTCATTTGACTTGATGAAAATCCGTTTTTTTGGACATAACTTACATACAACTTTTTACATATGGTTCCTTCCTTCACAGACTCCACTCTTCCTAAATATTTGGTAAATGTATTACATTTTGTTTATAGAAACAATGGTGACTCATCCCCTTTGGCTCAACATACCCCTTTGGCTCAACATACCCCACTCTCCCCATACACACTCTGTATATAAACTCTAATTCTACATATATTAGATTAGCCTCCACTAAAGGTTGGTGTTTACATTTACTGTGAAAGAGATCTAGAAATAGACTTCCCTTGATCTGATATCCTTAAGTTAGTGTGGAACAATTCTGTCTTTAGAATTCGTCAGAATAAAGTGACAATTGAAAGTCTCTGGTACGGGTTATGCTAAAGTATTTGGTGTGTGTCTTGCTGAGGCTAATATGACCCTTAGATAACACAGTCCTGAAATACATTTCTTGCACACTTTAGTATGTAAAAGTATGTAAAGTAAAATGTTACGACTACAGCGGAGGTGGTCTGGAGGTTATGTTCAACTTCAGCTTTACTTGCATGGTAGAAAACGAGTCTGTATTCAAATATCAGCATAGCAGCTGTACCACATACTGTACCCTCAAACACACACACACACACGCACACACACACACACACACACACAAACACACACACTCAAGCACACACACACACACACACACACAAACACGCACACTCAAGCACACGTACACACTCAAGCACACGTACACACTCAAGCACACACACAAACGAATCAGAACATCCAAACCTCACCTAGGCCTATTTCATTTCCCTGTCTCTGTCGCAGCAAGAGTACCATCAGGCTGGTTGTGAATTGGTTTTGGGGACTAATCATAGTAAATAGTAAAACCCGTGAGGCCAGTTTATAAATGAAGACTCATCGTGAGTTCTGTTCTATCAAACTGCATCATGGCTACTGCTTGGTCCTGCTTGGTCCTGCTTGGTCCTGGTAGGTCCTGGTTGGTCCTGCTTGGTCCTGGTAGGTCTTGGTTGGTCCTGCTTGGTCCTGCTTGGTCCTGGTAGGTTCTGGTTGGTCCTGCTTGGTCCTGGTAGGTCCTGGTTGGTCCTGCTTGGTCCTGCTTGGTCCTGGTAGGTTCTGGTTGGTCCTGCTTGGTCCTGGTTGGTCCTGATGGGAAATGAACTGGATAACCCCTTCTGATAATGACTAATGTTGTTTCCCAAATATAAGTGATATCTCTCCCTACTTTTAAGTTATTTATTTATTTACAAGCTGAAATTAGGATCGATTTTGAGGAATCTGATTCGCTAGGCATCTATGGAAAAACTAAAAGAGCAGTGTAGCAGCGGGCAGCAGTGAAGGACATTGAATAGTGTTTTAGAGAGAGGTGGGTGTGTGTCACACGCTCCTGCCCGGATAGACTGCTAAAGAGTTAACACACCCACACACCGCACCCATCTCTCTCTAAAACACACACACACACGCACACACACCTACAAACACACTGTGCCGCCTGGCAGAGTCCTATAGAGTTATTACATTGGAAATATGGAGTGGAAGAGAGTGTTAAACCTCTTACTGCAGTGTTAAACCTCTTACATCAGTGTTAAACCTCTTACTGCAGTATTAAACATCTTACTACAGTGTTAAACATCTTACTGCAGTGTTAAACCTCTTACTGCAGTGTTAAACCTCTTACTGCAGTGTTAAACCTCTTACTGCAGTGTTAAACCTTTTACTACAGTGTTAAACCTTTTACTGCAGTGTTAAACATCTTACTACAGTGTTAAACCTTTTACTGCAGTGTTAAACCTCTTACTGCAGTGTTAAACCTCTTACTACAGTGTTAAACCTTTTACTGCAGTGTTAAACCTCTTACTGCAGTGTTAAACCTCTTACTACAGTGTTAAACCTTTTACTGCAGTGTTAAACATCTTACTGCAGTAGTAAACCTCTTACTACAGTGTTAAACCTTTTACTGCAGTGTTAAACATCTTACTGCAGTAGTAAACCTCTTACTACAGTATTAAACCTCTTACTACAGTGTTAAACATCTTACTTCAGTGTTAAACCTCTTACTGCAGTATTAAACCTCTTACTGCCATGTTAAACCTCTTACTGCAGTATTAAACCTCTTACTGCCGTGTTAAACCTCTTACTGCAGTGTTAAACATCCTACTACACTGTTAAACCTCTTACTACACTGTTAAACCTCTTACTGCAGTGTTAAACCTCTTACTGCAGTGGTAAACCTCTTACTGCAGTGTTTAAACCTCTTACTACAGTGTTAAAACCTCTTACTGCAGTGTTAAACCTCTTACTGCAGTGTTAAACCTCGTACTGCAGTGTTAAAACCTCTTACTGCAGTGGTAAACCTCTTACTGCAGTGGTAAAACCTCTTACTGCAGTGTTAAAACCTCTTAATGCAGTGTTAAACCTCTTACTGTAGTGGTAAACCTCTTGATGCAGTGTTAATTATCTTACTGAAGTATTAATACTCTTACTGCAGTGTTAAACCTCTTACTGCAGTGTTAAACCTCTTACTGCAGTAGTAAACCTCTTACTATGGTGTTAAAGCTCTTACTATAGTGTTAAACCTCTTACTGCAGTGTTACATCTCTTACTGCAGTGTTAAACCTCTTACTGTAGTGGTAAACCTCTTACTATGGTGTTAAAGCTCTTACTATAGTGTTAAACCTCTTACTGCAGTGTTAAACCTCTTACTGTAGTGGTAAACCTCTTGATGCAGTAATAATTATCTTACTGAAGTATTAATACTCTTACTGCAGTGTTAAACCTCTTACTGCAGTAGTAAACCTCTTACTGCAGTAGTAAACCTCTTACTACAGTATTAAACCTCTTACTGCAGTGTTAAACCTCTTACTGCAGTGTTAAACCTCTTACTGCAGTGTTAAAACCTCTTACTGCAGTGGTAAACCTCTTACTGTAGTGTTAAAACCTCTTACTGCAGTAGTAAACCTCTTACTATGGTGTTAAAGCTCTTACTATAGTGTTAAACCTCTTACTACAGTGTTAAACCTCTTACTGCAGTGTTAAACATCTTACTGCAGTATTAAACCTCTTACTACAATGTTAAACCTCTTACTGCAGTGTTAAACCGCTTACTGCAGTGTTTAACCTCTTACTGTAGTGTTGTATATCTTACTGTAGTGTTAATTAACTTCTACTTGGTCACAATCCCGGATCCGGCAGCACCCTCATCAGTAAAAAAGCTGACTAGCATAGCCTAGCATAGCGTCACAAGTAAATACTAGTATCTAAATATCATTAAATCACAAGTCCAAGACACCAGATGAAAGATACACATCTTGTGAATCCATCCATCATTTCTGATTTTTTAAATGTTTTACAGGGAAGACACAATATGTATTTCTATTAGCTAACCACGATAGCAAAAGACACAACTTTTTTTCCCCACCATTTTTTTCCTGCATAGGTAGCTATCACAATTTCGACCAAATAAAGATATAAATAGTCACTAACCAAGAAACAACTTCATCAGATGACAGTCTGATAACATATTTATTGTATAGCATATGTTTTGTTAGAAAAATGTGCATATTTCAGGTATAAATCATAGTTTACCATTGCAGCCACCATCACAACTCTCACCAAAGCAACTAGAATAACTACAGAGACCAACGTGAATTACCTAAATACTCATCATAAAACATTTATGAAAAATACACAGCGTACAGCAAATGAAAGACAAAGATCTTGTGAATCCAGCCAATATTTCAGATTTTTTAAGTGTTTTACAGCGAAAACACAATATAGCATTATATTAGCTTACTACAATAGCCAACCACACAACAGCATTGATTCAAGCCAACAATAGCGATAACGAATAAACCAGCAAAAGATATTAATTTTTTCACTAACCTTCTCAAACTTCTTCAGATGACAGTCCTATAACATCATATTACACAATACATATAGAGTTTGTTCGAAAATGTGCATATTTAGCGGCACAAATCGTGGTTATACAATGAGAATAGTAGCCAAGCTGCCAACAATATGTCGGGAGAAATCTTGGGAGAGGCGCCTAATCTAATCAGTAACTAATCATAAACTTGACTAAAAAATACAGGTTGGACAGCAAATGAAAGATACATTAGTTCTTAATGCAATCGCTGTGTTAGATTTTTAAAATTAACGTAAAATTAACGTCGAAAATGTGCATATTTAGAGCTGAAATCAGTGGTTATACATTGTGCTAACGTAGCTACTTTTTCCCACAACGTCCGGATATTTTTCTGACACTTTTTCTGACACACATATTCTGACCAAATAGCTATTCATAAACATAACTAAAAAATACATGTTGTATAGGAAATGATAGATACACTAGTTCTTAATGCAATCGCCGTGTTAGAATTCTAAAAATAACTTCATTACGACATAAGGCTTACGTTATGGCGAGAGAGTACCCAAAACCTGGGCGCAAAACTAATAGTACACAGTTCGACAGATATATGAAATAGCATCATAAAATGGGTCCTACTTTTGCTGATCTTTCATCAGAATGTTGTACAAGGGGTCCTTTGTCCAGAACAATCGTTGTTTGGATTTAGAACGTCCTTTTTCCCTCTTGAATTAGCAAGCGCACTAGCCAAGTGGCACGAAGCTCTCCTTCCTGAACAAAGGCACACAACGCAACACGCCTAACGTCCCGAATAAATTTCAATAGTCTAATAAAACTATATTGAAAAAACATACTTTACGATGATCTTGTCACATGTATCAAATAAAATCAAAGCCGGAGATAGTAGTCGCCTATAACGAAAGCTTTTCAGAAGGCAATTCCAGGTCCAACCTCGCGCTTTCCAGAAAACAGGAAATGGGTGACACTTCATTCCAAGAGGATTTATTCCATCTCAGACCAAGATAAACACTCCATTTCTTCTCTCAATGCATCTTGACATCTAGGGGAAGGTGTATGACGTGCATGTATACTAATACGTATCATGCCCATTTATAGGCAGGACCTAGAAGAGAGCATCGTTTTCAGACTTTCCACTTCCTGGTCAGGAAGTTTGTGCCAAATGAGTTCTGTTTTACTCACAGATATAATTCAAACGGTTTTAGAAACTAGAGAGTGTTTTCTATCCAATAGTAATAATAATATGCATATTGTACGAGCAAGAATTGAGTACGAGGCCGTTTGAAATGGGCACCTTTTATCAGAGCTACTCAATACTGCCCCTGCAGCCAGAAGAAGTTAATTAACACCTATATCGAATAAAATCAGAGCCGGATATATCTAAGGGCTATAACGGGAGCTTTCTAGAACGCCATCCTGAGGTCTGTCTTGCGTCATGGCGAATGAAGGAAAGAGAGGACCCCACGTTGCCAGCCCATTTATAAGGCCTCAGATCTGCCTAGCAACTCCATTCCAATTCTCACTATTTGCTGACATCCAGGGGAAGGCGTATGCAGTGCATCTCAACCAATAGAAGACATGCAAATTAATAAACTGACCTCAGAACAGCCTGCAGATTTCAGATTTCTCACTTCCTCATAGGAAAATTGCTCCAACTCGAGTTCTGTTTTACTCACAGATATAATTCAAACGGTTTTAGAAACTAGAGAGTGTTTTTTATCCAATAGTAATAATAATATGCATATTGTACGAGCAAGAATTGAGTACGAGGCAGTTTAATTTGGGAACGAAATTTTTACAAAGTGCAAACAGCACCCCCTATTGAGAAAAGGTTAAACCTCTTACTGCAGTGTTAAACGTCTTACTGCAGTGTTAAACCTCTTACTGAAGTGTTTAAACCTCTTACTGCAGTGTTTAAACCTCTTACTGCAGTGTTAAAACCTCTTACTGCAGTGTTATACCTCTTACTGCAGTCTCAAACCTCTTGCTGTATTGGTAAACCTCTTATTGCAGTGGTAAACTTCTTACTGCAGTGTTAAACCTCTTACTGCAGTAGTAAAGCTATTACTGCAGTAGTAAACCTCTTACTGAAACCTCTTATTGCAGTGGTAAACCTCTTACTGCCTTGTTATACCTCTTACTGCAGTCTCAAACATCTTACTGTAGTGGTAAACCTCTTATTGCAGTGGTAAACCTCTTACTGCAGTGTTAAACATCTTACTGCAGTAGTAAACCTCTTACTGCAGTAGTAAACCTATTACTGAAACCTCTTACTGCAGTGGTAAACCTCTTACTGCAGTGGTGAACCTCTTACTGCAGGGTTGCACATCTTACTGTAGTGTTAAACCTCTTACTGCAGTGTTATACCTCTTACTGCAGTCTCAAATCTCTTACTGTAGTGGTACACCTCTTACTGCAGTGTTAAACCTCTTACTGCAGTGTTAAACCTCTTACTGCAGTCTCAAACATCTTACTGTAGTGGTAAACCTCTTATTGCAGTGGTAAACCTCTTACTGCAGTGTTAAACATCTTACTGCAGTAGTAAACCTCTTACTGCAGTAGTAAACATCTCACTGAAACCTCTTACTGCAGTGGTAAACATCTTACTGCAGTGGTAAATCTCCTACTGCAGGGTTGCACATCTTACTGCAGTAGTAAACCTCTTACAGCAGTGTTAAACTTCTTACTGCAGTGGTAAACCTCTTACCACAGTGTTAACCTCTTACTGCAGTGGTAAACCTCTTAATGCAGTGGTAAACCTCTTAATGCAGTGGTAAACCTCTTACTGCAGTGGTAAACCTTAATGCAGGACCTCAGTTAGGGGAATGGTATGTAGATAGAGCCTGAATGGAAACTCACAGAACACTCCGTCTGCTTCCCAAATGGCAGCATATTCCCTAGGTAGTGAACTACTTATAACAAGGGCCCGTAGTGCACTATAAAGATAAAAGGGTGTCATTTGGAACACTGTCTACCATGGCTACATGTAGAATGCCACTGAACCAAAACACATTCACTCATGCAAATGTCCACAGATGCAGTAAAGAGGTCAATGGAACGCAAACCGTGGGGGATGACATTCATACAAGCATTTTACTGAGATTTTGACCTCCACGTAGAGTAGTCTGAAATTCACATATGCACAGTAGCCTGGCTGTAGGCTAATTTTTCTGGTGGGCAATGAGGAGATTCAAGATCTTTCCCCCATGGCATCTTTCCCTCATGTGTTTCCATGACATCTTTCCCCAATGTGTTTCCATGACATCTTTCCCCCATGTGTTTCAATGGCATCTTTCCCTCATGTGTTTCCATGACATCTTTCCCCAATGTGTTTCCATGACATCTTTCCCCTATGTGTTTCCATGACATCTTTCCCCCATGTGTTTCCATGGCATCTTTCCCCCATGTGTTTCCATGGCATCTTTCCCTCATGTGTTTCCATGGCATCTTTCCTCTATATGTTTCCATGGCATCTTTCCTCCATGTGTTTCCATGGCATTTCCATTGTTTTGGTCGAGTTCCATTGACCTCTTTACCGCATATATTCTACACAAGGACACACAAATCAACACAGACAAACCTGCGCATTTCTACTCACACACACACCTGCAGCCCATGACCTCATGCAAGATCATGCATGAACTGAACACACATGCATATGAACACAAATGTTGTTTTATCAGCCAGAATACCGATCCAAACATGGGGCTGACAATAAATTTTATCAGCCAGAATACCGATCCAAACATGGGGCTGACAATACATTTTATCAGCCAGAATACCGATCCAAACATGGGGCTGACAAAATACATTTTATCAGCCAGAATACCGATCCAAACATGGGGCTGACAATACATTTTATCAGCCAGAATACAGATCCAAACATGGGGCTGACACTATACATTTTATCAGCCAGAATACCGATCAAATCATGGGGCTGACAATACATTTTATCAGCCAGAATACCGATCCAAACATGGGGCTGACAAAATGCATTTTATCAGCCAGAATACCGATCCAAACATGGGGCTGACAAAATACATTTTATCAGCCAGAATACAGATCCAAACATGGGGCTGACACTATTGTCACGTTCTGACCCTAGTTATTGTGTTAATCCTTTGTTTTGTTGGTCAGGACGTGAGCTGGGTGGGCATTCTATGTGTTGTGTTTCTATGTTGGGTTTAATGTGCCTGATATGGTTCTCAATTAGAGGCAGGTGTTTGACGTTCCTCTGATTGAGAACCATATTTAAGGTAGGCTGTTCTCACTGTTTGTTTGTGGGTGATTGTCGCTGTGTCTGTGTTTATTGCACCACACGGTACTGTCTCGTCTCATTCGTTCGTTCTTTCCTGTTCGTGCGTTCTTCATTTTATGTAGTTTGCATGTTCAGGTCAGTCTACGTTGTCTGTTTGTTATTTTGTATTTATCAAGTATAGTTCGGTTCAGTGTTCGTCTTGTCTAATAAATTCATGATGTCTACATACCTCGCTGCACATTGGTCTTCCGATCCCTCTCTCCTCTCCTCGTCCGAGGAGGAGGAGGAATATTACGACGACCGTTACAACTATACATTTTATCAGCCAGAATACAGATCCAAACATGGGGCTGACACAATACATTTTATCAGCCAGAATACAGATCCAAACATGGGGCTGACAATACAATTTAGCTGCCAGAATACAAAGCCTTACTTAGTTCCCAACTTAGGCTACTTCATAAAAGTGTCTCGTCCATATGGATAATGGCGCCAGAGGCCAACTGTGCTATTTTATTTGTTTTTCCGCATTGTTTGTAACTTATTTTGTACATAATGTTGCTTCTACCGTCTCTCATAACCAAAAAGCGCTTCTGGACATCAGAACATTGATTACCCACCTCAAACTCTTAATGAGTCCGACGCAAAGGATATACTGCTTTGTCAAGACAAGGCCCAAATCCCTGTCATCCTGAAGAAGAGATGGAGAAAAAAGGGGAGGAGGGCGGAGTGCCTTGTCAGAATTCACCGCAGAGTAGGTAAACCACCAATACCCTCCGTATTATTGGCCAACGTGCAAAACTGTAATATCTTATGTTTCACTGAGAAGTGGCTGAACAACGACATAGATAATATAGAGCTGGCTGGATTCTCTGTGCGTCGGCAGGACAGAGCAGCTACGTCTGGTAGGATGAGGGGCGGGGGTGTGTGTCTATTTGTTAGTAACTGCTAGTAACTGATGTAAAAGAAGTCTCGAGGTATTGCTCGCCCGAGGTACAATACCTCATGATAAGCTGTAGACCACACTATCTACCAAGAGAGTTTTCATCTATATTATTCATGGCCGTCTATTTACCACCACTAACCGATGCTGGCACTAAGAACGCACTCAATGAGCTATATTCCGCCATAAGCAAACAAGAAAATACTCATCCAGAAGCGGCGCTCCTAGTGGCCGGGGACTTTAATGCAGGAAAACTTAAATCAGTTTTACCTCAATTCTATCAGCATGTTAAATTTGCAACCAGAGGAAAAAATACTCTAGACCACCTTTACTCCACACACAGAAATGCGTACAAAGCTCTCCCTCGCCCTCCATTTGGTACATCTGACCTTAATTCTATCCTCCTGATTCCTGCTTACAAGCAAAAACTTAAGCAGGAAGTACCGTTGACTCGGTCAATACAGAAGTGGTCAGATGACGCGGATGTTACGCTACAGGACTGTTTTGCTAGCACAGACAGGAATATGTTCCGGGATTCATCCAATGGCATTGAGGAGTATACCACTTCAGTCACCGGCTTTATCAATAAGTATATCGATGATGTCATCCCTACAGTGACCGTAGGTACATCTCCCAACCAGAAGCCATAGATTACAGGGAACATCCGCACCGACCTAAAGGCTAGAGCTGCCGCTTTCAAGGAGCAGGGACACTAATCCGGATTCTTATAAGAAATCCCACTATGCCCTCCGACGAACCATCAAACAAGCAAAGCTTCAATACAGGATTAAGATTGAATCCTACTACCCCGGCTCTGATGCTTGTCGGATGGGGCAGGGCTTAAAAACTATTAGGGACTAAAATAGCAAACCCAGCCATGAGTTGACCAGTGACAAGAGCCTACCAGACGAGCTAAATGCTTTTTATACTAGATTCGAAGCAACCAACACTGAATCATTTATGAGAGCACCAGCTGTTCCGGACGATCACGATCTCCGTAGCTGATCTGAGCAAGACCTGTAAAACAGGTCAACATTCACAAAGCCGCGGGGCCAGACGGATTACCAGGACGTGTACTCAAAGCATGGGCGGACTAACTGCCAAGTGTCTTCATTGAAATTTTCAACCTCTCCCTGACAGAGTCTGTAATACCTACATGTTTCAAACAGACCACCATAGTCCCTGTGCCCAAGGAAGCGAAGGTAACCTGCCTAAATTACTACCACACTGTAGCACTCACGTCGGTAGCCATAAAGTGCTTTGAAAGGCTGGTCATGGCTCACATCAACACCATCATGCCGGAAACCCTAGACCCATTCCAATTCACATATCGCCCCAACAGATCCACAGATGACGCAATCTCTATTGCACTCCATGCTGCACTTTCCTCCCTGGACAAAAGGAACACCTACATGAGAATGCTATTCATTGACTACAGCTCAGCGTTCATCATCATAGTGCCCTGAAATATATCACTAAGCTAAGGACGCTGGGACTAAAGACCTCCTTCTGCAACTAGAACCTGGACTTCCTGACGGGCCGCACTTTGTGGTAAGGGTAGGCAACAACACATCTGCCACGCTGATCGTCAAAACTGGGGCCCCTGTTCACTCACGACTATGGTGCCAAGCACGACTACAACACCATCATTAAGTTTGCTGACGACACAACAGTAGGCCTGATCACCAACAACAATGAGACAGACTATAAGGAGGAGGTCAGAGACCTGGCAGTGTGTTGCCAGGACAACAACCTCTTCCTCAATGTGAGCAAGACAAAGGAACTGATCGTGGAGTATAGGAAAAGGAGGGTCGAAAAGGCCCCCATTAACATCAACGGGGCTGAAGTGGAGCGGGTTGAGAGTTTCAAGTTCCTTGGTATCCACATCATTCATGGTCCAAACACACCAAGACAGTCGTGAAGAGGGCACGACAATACCTTTTCCACCTCAGGAGATTGAAAAGATTTGGCATGGTTCCCCAAATCCTCAAAAAGTTATACAGCTGCACCATCGAGACTGCTCGGCATCTGAACATAAGGCGCTACAGAGGGTAGTGCATACAGCCCAGTACATTACTGGGGCCAAGCTTCCTGACATCCAGGACCTATATACTAGGCGGTGTCAGAGGAAGGCCCAAAAATGTTTTAAAGACTCAAAAAAAGTCATAGACTGTTCTCTCTGCTACCGCACTGCAAGCGGTACCATAGCGCCAAGTCCAGGACCAAAAGGCTCCTTAACAGCTTCTACTCCTAAGCCATAAGACTGCTGAACAACTGGCTATTGACCCCCCCCCCCCCCCCCCCCATTGTTGTTTATTATCTATGCATAGTCACTTTACAAATTACGTTGACCAACCTGTACCCCCGCACATTGACTCTGTACCGGTACCCCTGTATATAGCCTCGTTATTGTTATGTAATTTTCTTGTGTTATTTAAAAATATATATTTTTATTTTCTTTAGTTTATTTAGTCAATATTTTCTGAACTCTATGTCTTGAACTGCATTGTTGGTTAAGGGCTTGTAAAGTCAGCATTTCACTAAGGTCTACACCTGTTGTATTCAGCATTTCACCGGTAAATTCTACACCTGTTGTATTCGGCGCATGTGACAAATACGATTTGATTTGACGCGTTAGTGATGTTGACAGAGTTCGGGTGTAAACTGTAAAATAAATATGATCATACTTAGTGACAGTACAATATTGGTATTATTTCATTTAACTGCCGACAGATACATTTATCCTAAACGTCCACTGAGTGCTGCAGAAAACACCGTTCAAATGTGTACAGACTCGTTACAACTTAACCTTTAAAGCACGATGTGAATTAGTCCGTCTGTGACCAAGAGAAAGTGGTCGAAGTTCAATTCTATGAAAATATTCAGAATTGTTTCATGTTGAGCGCTTTTAATCCAGCTAAGAATATCAATAAAAAAAACTAGTATTATTGCATCCTCTAGATTCTCCCGTTTCATTATGCGCTATATTGCAAGTTCCAGCTGTGAGTTTCACAGGCACAGGAAATAGTTCCTTTGTCTGGATAGGCCAGACAATGTGACATGCTACTCCCTATGCAAATGTAGGGTCTGAAACCTGACACTTCAAGTCAGCTCAGCTGGGAGAGTGGGAGCAGAGAGATGGGGCTTTTCTTTGCACTATAAGACACGGTACCCTGCAACGTTTACAGAGCGCTTTGTACACTAAAATGTCAGACGGAACCGGTCCAGAACCGGTAAAGGTCTCCCAAATAGGGGACTTAACGTCTACGAGATGTTAAAGTAGTAAAGTTAAGAATAGTCATGTTATATTCCCATTTATTCGGCTGAGCAGGGCACATTATTTGCTTGTTAAACACACATTAGATGGATTTCAATCTCGCTGTGAATTAAGTACAGTGTGATGGGACTGTAGCATTTGACAAAGTCTACTGTTTATACTTCTATATTTAACACGAGGCCTGGCTTTTAGTGACAATAAACACAGCAAGGTAATGTTGTTGCTCAACTCTTTCATTTTTAATAAGCAAAGCATTTGTTACATCCCCAAATGGAAATGAATGACGAGCGTACATTAGGTATATGTATGTGCATGCATGGAAAACAATTTTCTCATTTGCAACTAAGTCTAAAAATGCATGGTACATTAGGTGGTAGTGGAGCATGCTATGAATGTTTACACTCTATGGTATACCCAACCTACAAAGCAAATGGATACATTTGCCATAACTGCAGCAACAGAATTTATGGAGTGTGTTACCCTTTGAATTAGTGTTGTCCGTAGATTATGGAGTGTGTTGCCCTTTTAATTAGTGTGGTCCGTAGATTATGGAGTGTGTTGCCCTTTTAATTAGTGTTGTCCGTAGATTATGGAGTGTGTTGCCCTTTTAATTAGTGTGGTCCGTAGATTATGGAGTGTGTTGCCCTTTTAATTAGTGTTGTCCGTAGATTATGGAGTGTGTTGCCCTTTTAATTAGTGTGGTCCGTAGATTATGGAGTGTGTTGCCCTTTTAATTAGTGTGGTCCGTAGATTATGGAGTGTGTTGCCCTTTTAATTAGTGTTGTCCGTAGATTATGGAGTGTGTTGCCCTTTTAATTAGTGTGGTCCGTAGATTATGGAGTGTGTTGCCCTTTTATTTAGTGGTGTCTGTAGATTATGGAGTGTGTTGCCCTTTTAATTAGTGTGGTCCGTAGATTATGGAGTGTGTTGCCCTTTTATTTAGTGGTGTCTGTAGATTATGGAGTGTGTTGCCCTTTTATTTAGTGGTGTCTGTAGATTATGGAGTGTGTTGCCCTTTTAATTAGTGTGGTCCGTAGATTATGGAGTGTGTTGCCCTTTTAATTAGTGTTGTCTGTAGATTATGGAGTGTGTTGCCCTTTTAATTAGTGTGGTCCGTAGATTATGGAGTGTGTTGCCCTTTTATTTAGTGGTGTCTGTAGATTATGGAGTGTGTTGCCCTTTGAATTAGTGTGGTCCGTAGATTATGGAGTGTGTTGCCCTTTTAATCAGTGTGGTACATAGATTATGGAGTGTGTTGCCCTTTTAATTAGTGTCTGTAGATTATGGAGTGTGTTGCCCTTTTAATTAGTGTGGTCTGTAGATTATGGAGTGTGTTGCCCTTTTATTTAGTGTGGTCCGTAGATTATGGTGTGTGTTACCCTTTTAATTAGTGTTGTCCGTAGATTATGGAGTGTGTTGCCCTTTTAATTAGTGTGGTCCGTAGATTATGGAGTGTGTTGCCCTTTTAATTAGTGTGGTCCGTAGATTATGGAGTGTGTTGCCCTTTTAATTAGTGTCTGTAGATTATGGAGTGTGTTGCGCTTTTAATCAGTGTGGTACATAGATTATGGAGTGTGTTGCCCTTTTAATTAGTGTCTGTAGATTATGGAGTGTGTTGCCCTTTTAATTAGTGTGGTCTGTAGATTATGGAGTGTGTTGCCCTTTTATTTAGTGTGGTCTGTAGATTATGGAGTGTGTTGCCCTTTTAATTAGTGTGGTCCGTAGATTATGGAGTGTGTTACCCTTTTAATTAGTGTGGTCCGTAGATTATGGAGTGTGTTGCCCTTTTAATTAGTGTCTGTAGATTATGGAGTGTGTTGCGCTTTTAATTAGTGTTGTCCGTAGATTATGGAGTGTGTTGCCCTTTTAATTAGTGTGGTCCGTAGATTATGGAGTGTGTTGCCATTTTACTTAGTGTGGTCCGTAGATTATGGAGTGTGTTGCCCTTTTAATTAGTGTTGTCCGTAGGTTATGGAGTGTGTTGACGTTTTAATTAGTGTCTGTAGATTATGGTGTGTGTTGCCCTTTTAATTAGTGTCTGTAGATTATGGAGTGTGTTGCCCTTTTAATTAGTGTCTGTAGATTATGGAGTGTGTTGCCCTTTTAATTAGTGTGGTCCGTAGATTATGGAGTGTGTTGCCCTTTTAATTAGTGTGGTCCGTAGATTATGGAGTGTGTTGCCCTTTTAATTAGTGTGGTCCGTAGATTATGGAGTGTGTTGCATTTTTAATTAGTGTGGTCCGTAGATTATGGAGTATGTTGCCCTTTTAATTAGTGTTGTCTGTAGATTATGGTGTGTGTTGCCCTTTTAATTAGTGTGGTCCGTAGATTATGGAGTGTGTTGCCCTTTTAATTAGTGTGGTCCGTAGATTATGGAGTGTGTTGCCATTTTATTTAGTGTGGTCCGTAGATTATGGAGTGTGTTGCCCTTTTAATTAGTGTGGTCCGTAGATTATGGAGTGTGTTGCCCTTTTAATTAGTGTGGTCTGTAGATTATGGAGTGTGTTGCCATTTTATTTAGTGTGTTCCGTAGATTATGGAGTGTGTTGCCCTTTTAATTAGTGTGGTCCGTAGATTATGGAGTGTGTTGCCCTTTTAATTAGTGTGGTCCGTAGATTATGGAGTGTGTTGCCCTTTTATTTAGTGGTGTCTGTAGATTATGGAGTGTGTTGCCCTTTTAATTAGTGTTGTCTGTAGATTATGGTGTGTGTTGCCCTTTTAATTAGTGTGATCCGTAGATTATGGAGTGTGTTGCCCTTTTAATTAGTGTGGTCCGTAGATTATGGAGTGTGTTGCCCTTTTAATTAGTGTGGTCCGTAGATTATGGAGTGTGTTGCCCTTTTAATTAGTGTGGTCCGTAGATTATGGAGTGTGTTGCCCTTTTAATTAGTGTGGTCCGTAGATTATGGAGTGTGTTGCCCTTTTAATTAGTGTGGTCCGTAGATTATGGAGTGTGTTGCCCTTTTATTTAGTGTGGTCCGTAGATTATGGAGTGTGTTGCCCTTTTAATTAGTGTTGTCCGTAGATTATGGAGTGTGTTGCCCTTTTAATTAGTGTGGTCCGTAGATTATGGAGTGTGTTGCCCTTTTAATTAGTGTGGTCCGTAGATTATGGAGTGTGTTGCCCTTTTAATTAGTGTGGTCCGTAGATTATGGAGTGTGTTGCCCTTTTAATAAAGTGTTATCCGTAGATTATGGAGTGTGCATAACCCACTAGAGTTTGGGCTGGGTATTTCAACATCTCAGCGACAAAGAGGCAGAAAGAGCAGGCTCTATTTTCTAGCGAGGATGGATCTGCTGTGCGCCACAGGTTGAGTCCCAATAACACACCCTCAACTGAACCATAAATCACTCCTCAGTGCTTCTTCCTGTTTTAGAACAGGGCCTAGCTTCCACTTTGGATGCTTTTTCTCTCTCTCTCTCACACAATCTCTCTCTCTCTCTCAAACACAATCTCTCTCTCTCTCTCTCTCTCTCTCTCTCTCTCACACACAATATCTCTCTCTCTCGCACACACTCTCTCTCTCTCTCTCTCTCTCTCTCTCACACACAATCTCTCTCTCTCTCTCTCACATTAGGGTCAAATCAGGACCTGTCACGCATGCACATGCAAAGGCAGACGCACACACACACACACACACACACACACACACACACACACACACACACACACACACACACACACACACACACACACACACACACACACACACACACACACACACACACACACACACACACACACACACACACACACACATCAGGACCTGGCCCTGAATCGCTGCCCCCGAGAAATTAAATATGAAAATACGAGGCCTCCACTCGTTGCTGAGGAAGACTTCCTGTAGCGCCATAGTAACAGGCTCGTTATGATTCAGTGGCGAGAGACAACGTTGTTATCGATGTTTATTTATGGTGTTACTTATTTCTATGGCAACAAGGAATGATTCGGGTTGAAAAAAAAGGGTCGTGATTGGAACAATCAAATACATTTAAGAGCATAATTGGAAGCTAAAAAAGTAGGCTGACAAGAAATCAGTCTCCAGTGTGTTCTAGTTGGGTTAAATGGCTGCAGTGTAGGACAGTGTAGTTAGTCCTGCGTCCGTGTGTGTGTGTGTGTGTGTGTGTGTGTGTGTGTGTGTGTGTGTGTGTGTGTGTGTGTGTGTGTGTGTGTGTGTGTGTGTGCGTGCGTGCGTGCGTGCGTGCGTGCGTGCGTGCGTGCGTGCGTGCGTGTGCGCCCGTGTGTGTGTGTGTGTGTGTGTGTGTGTGTGTGTGCTCCCGTGCATGCGTGTGTGTGTGTGTGTGTGTGTGTGAGTGTTTCCTGCCTGAAGCACAAGGCCAACAGAGTGTGTCCGTGGGCTGCCTGGCTTGCTGAGCTATAAGGTCGAGTAAACTCTCTCTGTCGCCCATGTGCAGACGGACCAACCATGTCCGCTTTTCACGTTGACCTTCAACTATTCTCCAATAGGGACCGAGCGAACAGCGCCAACCTTTAGATCACCAAAGACAAAGTCTAAATCTACTATATATATACTGCACTGTCTGCTCTCCCTTTCACATCTTCCAGATTTAATATTCAACACAATAAAAAGTAAGAGGTTAGCAAAAGTCTAGCTATTTTACTCATAGCAGCAGAGTGAATAGAATCTTCAGATCTTCCATGTGCAGAACAGAGGTGTTAGTGGTTCAAATAGATATCACAGAAAATGGCATTTCATGCATTGTAATTTAGGAAAATTAAGAAGAAGCATAAATCCTTCCAAATTAATTATTTGTCTAGGGGAATGATGTGAGAGACAACGCATGGTGGAGAGAAGGAGTATATTTGTTTAAGAAAGAGAGAGAGAGAGAGAGAGAGAGAGAGAGAGAGAGAGAGAGAGATTGTGAGAGAGAGAGAGAGATTGTGTGTGAGAGAGAGAGAGAGATTGTGTGTGAGAGAGAGAGAGAGATTGTGTGTGAGAGAGAGAGAGAGAGAGAGAGAGAGAGAGAGAGAGAGAGAGAGAGAGAGAGAGAGAGAGAGAGAGAGAGAGAGAGAGAGAGAGTGTGTAACATCTGACACAGAGCATGGTAATTATTTTACCTGACCTGCACCAGGCGTCATGTTTCCACCAATTAATTAGCAGATCCTCAGGTGATCACAGCTCACAGTGAAACATTCACAAACACAGAGCACCACACAAACACAGAGCACCACACAAACACAGAGCACCACACAAACACAGAGCACCACACAAACACAGAGCACCACACAAACACAGAGCACCACACAAACACAGAGCACCACACAAACACAGAGCACCACACAAACACAGAGCACCACACAAACACTGAGCACCACACAAACACAGAGCACCACACAAACACAGAGCACCACACAAACACAGGTTGAGTCCCATTAACACACCCTCAACTGGAGGGTGTGTTAATGGGACTACCAATCACTGGGTCTACCAATAACTGGGACTACCAATCACTCCTCAGTGCTTCTTCCTGTCTTAGAACAGGGCCTAGCTTCCACTTCGGATGCTTTTTCTTTATCTCACAATCTCTCTCTTTCTACTCTCTCTCACAATCTATTTCTACCTAGTATATATCTCTGCTCTACTCTCTCTCTCTCGCTTTCTCTCTCTCTCGTTCTCTCTCTCTCTCTCTCTCTCTCTCTCTCTCTCTCTCTCTCTCTCTCTCTCTCTCTCTCTCTCTCTCTCTTTCTCTCACAATCTCTCTCTTTCTACTCTCTCACAATCTATTTCTACCTAGTATATATCTCTACTCTACTCTCTCTCTCTCGCTTTCTCTCTCTCTCGTTCTCTCTCTTTCTCTCGCTTTCTCTCTCTTTCTCTCTCTCTCGTTCTCTCTCTCGTTCTCTCTCTCTCTTTCTCTCTCTCTCTCTCTCTCTCTCTCTCTCTCTCTCTCTCTCTCTCTCTCTCTCTCTCTCTCTCTCTCTCTCTCTCTCTCTCGTTCTCTCTCTCTCTCTCTCTCTCTCTCTCTCTCTCTCTCTCTCTTCTCGCTCTTTCTCTCTCTCTCTCTCTCTCTCTCGTTCTCTCTCTCTCTCTCTCTCTCTCTCTCTCTCTCTCTCTCTCTCTCTCTCTCTCTCTCTCTTTCTCTC
>NW_024059112.1:0-40982 GCF_016432855.1 Salvelinus namaycush | reverse complement strand
CACCAGTTACAGATAACGTGGAGAGTGTTTCCACCTCACCAGCTACAGATAACAGATAACATGGAGAGTGTTTCCACCTCACCAGCTACAGATAACATGGAGAGTGTTTCCACCTCACCAGCTACAGATAACATGGAGAGTGTTTCCACCTCACCAGCTACAGATAACATGGAGAGTGTTTCCACCTCACCAGCTAGAGATAACATGGAGAGTGTTTCCACCTCACCAGCTACAGATAACATGGAGAGTGTTTCCACCTCACCAGCTACAGATAACATGGAGAGTGTTTCCACCTCACCAGCTAGAGATAACATGGATAGTGTTTCCACCTCACCAGCTACAGATAACAGATAACATGGAGAGTGTTTCCACCTCACCAACTACAGATAACATGGAGAGTGTTTCCACCTCACCAGCTACATATAACATGGAGAGTGTTTCCACCTCACCAGCTACAGATAACAGATAACATGGAGAGTGTTTCCACCTCACCAGCTACAGATAACATGGAGAGTGTTTCCACCTCACAAGCTACAGATAACAGATAACATGGAGAGTGTTTCCACCTCACCAGCTACAGATAACAGATAACATGGAGAGTGTTTCCACCTCACCAGCTACAGATAACAGATAACATGGAGAGTGTTACCACCTCACCAGCTACAGAAAACAGATAACATGGAGAGTGTTTCCACCTCACCAGCTAGAGATAACATGGAGAGTGTTTCCACCTCAACAGCTACAGATAACATGGAGAGTGTTTCCACCTCACCAGCTACAGATAACATGGAGAGTGTTTCCACCTCACCAGCTAGAGATAACATGGATAGTGTTTCCACCTCACCAGCTACAGATAACAGATAACATGGAGAGTGTTTCCACCTCACCAGCTACATATAACATGGAGAGTGTTTCCACCTCACCAGCTACAGATAACAGATAACATGGAGAGTGTTTCCACCTCACCAGCTACAGATAACATGGAGAGTGTTTCCACCTCACCAGCTACAGATAACAGATAACATGGAGAGTGTTTCCACCTCACCAGCTACAGATAACAGATAACATGGAGAGTGTTTCCACCTCACCAGCTACAGATAACAGATAACATGGAGAGTGTTACCACCTCACCAGCTACAGATAACATGGAGAGTGTTTCCACCTCACAAGCTACAGATAACAGATAACATGGAGAGTGTTTCCACCTCACCAGCTACAGATAACATGGAGAGTGTTACCACCTCACCAGCTACAGATAACATGGAGAGTGTTTCCACCTCATCAGCTACAGATAACAGATAACATGGAGAGTGTTTCCACCTCACCAGCTACAGATAACAGATAACATGGAGAGTGTTTCCACCTCACCAGTTACAGATAACAGATAACATGGAGAGTGTTTCCACCTCACCAACTACAGATAACATGGAGAGTGTTTCCACCTCACCAGCTACAGATAACATGGAGAGTGTTTCCACCTCACCAGCTACAGATAACAGATAACATGGAGAGTGTTTCCACCTCACCAGCTACAGAAAACAGATAGCATGGAGAGTGTTTCCACCTCACCAGTTACAGATAACATAGAGAGTGTTTCCACCTCACCAGCTACAGATAACATGGAGAGTGTTTCCACCTCACCAGCTAGAGATAACAGATAACATGGAGAGTGTTTCCACCTCACCAGCTACAGATAACATGGAGAGTGTTTCCACCTCACCAGCTACAGATAACATGGAGAGTGTTTCCACCTCACCAGCTACAGATAACATGGAGAGTGTTTCCACCTCACCAGCTACAGATAACATGGAGAGTGTTTCCACCTCACCAGCTACAGATAACATGGAGAGTGTTTCCACCTCACCAGCTACAGATAACAGATAACATGGAGAGTGTTTCCACCTCACCAGCTAGAGATAACAGATAACATGGAGAGTGTTTACACCTCACCAGTTACAGATAACAGATAACATGGAGAGTGTTTCCACCTCACCAGCTACAGATAACAGATAACATGGAGAGTGTTTCCACCTCATCAGCTACAGATAACAGATAACATGGAGAGTGTTTCCACCTCACCAGCTACAGATAACAGATACCATGGAGAGTGTTTACACCTCACCAGCTACAGATAACATGGCGAGTGTTTCCACCTCACCAGCTACAGATAACATGGAGAGTGTTTCCACCTCACCAGCTACAGATAACAGATAACATGGAGAGTGTTTCCACCTCACCAGCTACAGATAACAGATAACATGGAGAGTGTTACCACCTCACCAGCTACAGATAACATGGAGAGTGTTTCCACCTCACAAGCTACAGATAACAGATAACATGGAGAGTGTTTCCACCTCACCAGCTACAGATAACATGGAGAGTGTTACCACCTCACCAGCTACAGATAACATGGAGAGTGTTTCCACCTCATCAGCTACAGATAACAGATAACATGGAGAGTGTTTCCACCTCACCAGCTACAGATAACAGATAACATGGAGAGTGTTTCCACCTCACCAACTACAGATAACAGATAACATGGAGAGTGTTTCCACCTCACCAGTTACAGATAACAGATAACATGGAGAGTGTTTCCACCTCACCAGCTACAGATAACAGATAACATGGCGAGTGTTTCCACCTCACCAGTTACAGATAACATGGAGAGTGTTTCCACCTCACCAGCTACAGATAACAGATAACATGGAGAGTGTTTCCACCTCACCAGCTACAGATAACAGATAACATGGAGAGTGTTTCCACCTCACCAGCTACAGATCACATGGAGAGTGTTTCCACCTCACCAGCTACAGATAACAGATAACATGGAGAGTGTTTCCACCTCACCAGTTACAGATAACAGATAACATGGAGAGTGTTTCCACCTCACCAGCTACAGATAACAGATAACATGGAGAGTGTTTCCATCTCAAAAGCTACAGATAACAGATAACATGGAGAGTGTTTCCACCTCACCAGCTACAGATAACATAACATGGAGAGTGTTTCCACCTCACCAGCTACAGATAACAGATAACATGGAGAGTGTTTCCACCTCACCAGTTACAGATAACAGATAACATGGAGAGTGTTTCCACCTCACCAACTACAGATAACATGGAGAGTGTTTCCACCTCACCAGCTACAGATAACATGGAGAGTGTTTCCACCTCACCAGCTACAGATAACATGGAGAGTGTTTCCACCTCACCAGCTACAGATAACAGATAACATGGAGAGTGTTTCCACCTCATCAGCTACAGATAACAGATAACATGGAGAGTGTTTCCACCTCACCAGTTACAGATAACATGGAGAGTGTTACCACCTCACCAGCTACAGAAAACAGATAACATAGAGAGTGTTTCCACCTCACCAGCTAGAGATAACATGGAGAGTGTTTCCACCTCACCAGCTACAGATAACATGGAGAGTGTTTCCACCTCACCAGCTACAGATAACATGGAGAGTGTTTCCACCTCACCAGCTAGAGATAACATGGAGAGTGTTTCCACCTCACCAGCTACAGATAACATGGAGAGTGTTTCCACCTCACCAGCTACAGATAACAGATAACATGGAGAGTGTTTCCACCTCATCAGCTACAGATAACAGATAACATGGAGAGTGTTTCCACCTCACCAGTTACAGATAACATGGAGAGTGTTACCACCTCACCAGCTACAGAAAACAGATAACATAGAGAGTGTTTCCACCTCACCAGCTAGAGATAACATGGAGAGTGTTTCCACCTCACCAGCTACAGATAACATGGAGAGTGTTTCCACCTCACCAGCTACAGATAACATGGAGAGTGTTTCCACCTCACCAGCTAGAGATAACATGGAGAGTGTTTCCACCTCACCAGCTACAGATAACATGGAGAGTGTTTCCACCTCACCAGCTACAGATAACATGGAGAGTGTTTCCACCTCACCAGCTAGAGATAACATGGAGAGTGTTTCCACCTCACCAGCTACAGATAACAGATAACATGGAGAGTGTTTCCACCTCACCAGCTACAGATAACATGGAGAGTGTTACCACCTCACCAGCTACAGATAACATGGAGAGTGTTTCCACCTCACCAGCTACAGATAACAGATAACATGGAGAGTGTTTCCACCTCACCAGCTACAGATAACATGGAGAGTGTTACCACCTCACAAGCTACAGATAACAGATAACATAGAGAGTGTTTCCACCTCACCAGCTACAGATAACATGGAGAGTGTTTCCACCTCACAAGCTACAGATAACAGATAACATGGAGAGTGTTTCCACCTCACCAGCTACAGATAACAGATAACATGGAGAGTGTTTCCACCTCACCAGCTACAGATAACAGATAACATGGAGAGTGTTACCACCTCACCAGCTACAAATAACATGGAGAGTGTTTCCACCTCACAAGCTACAGATAACAGATAACATGGAGAGTGTTTCCACCTCACCAGCTACAGATAACATGGAGAGTGTTACCACCTCACCAGCTACAGATAACATGGAGAGTGTTTCCACCTCATCAGCTACAGATAACAAATAACATGGAGAGTGTTTCCACCTCACCAGCTACAGATAACAGATAACATGGAGAGTGTTTCCACCTCACCAGTTACAGATAACAGATAACATGGAGAGTGTTTCCACCTCACCAACTACAGATAACATGGAGAGTGTTTCCACCTCACCAGCTACAGATAACATGGAGAGTGTTTCCACCTCACCAGTTACAGATAACATGGAGAGTGTTTCCACCTCACCAGCTACAGATAACAGATAACATGGAGAGTGTTTCCACCTCATCAGCTACAGATAACAGATAACATGGAGAGTGTTTCCACCTCACCAGCTACAGATCACATGGAGAGTGTTTCCACCTCACCAGCTACAGATAACAGATAACATGGAGAGTGTTTCCACCTCACCAGTTACAGATAACAGATAACATGGAGAGTGTTTCCACCTCACCAGCTACAGATAACAGATAACATGGAGAGTGTTTCCATCTCACAAGCTACAGATAACAGATAACATGGAGAGTGTTTCCACCTCACCAGTTACAGATAACATGGAGAGTGTTTCCACCTCACCAGCTACAGATAACAGATAACATGGAGAGTGTTTCCACCTCACCAGCTACAGATAACATGGAGAGTGTTTCCACCTCACCAGCTACAGATAACATGGAGAGTGTTACCACCTCACCAGCTACAGATAACATGGAGAGTGTTTCCACCTCATCAGCTACAGATAACAGATAACATGGAGAGTGTTTCCACCTCACCAGCTACAGATAACAGATAACATGGAGAGTGTTTCCACCTCACCAACTACAGATAACAGATAACATGGAGAGTGTTTCCACCTCACCAGTTACAGATAACAGATAACATGGAGAGTGTTTCCACCTCACCAGCTACAGATAACAGATAACATGGCGAGTGTTTCCACCTCACCAGTTACAGATAACATGGAGAGTGTTTCCACCTCACCAGCTACAGATAACAGATAACATGGAGAGTGTTTCCACCTCACCAGCTACAGATAACAGATAACATGGAGAGTGTTTCCACCTCACCAGCTACAGATCACATGGAGAGTGTTTCCACCTCACCAGCTACAGATAACAGATAACATGGAGAGTGTTTCCACCTCACCAGTTACAGATAACAGATAACATGGAGAGTGTTTCCACCTCACCAGCTACAGATAACAGATAACATGGAGAGTGTTTCCATCTCAAAAGCTACAGATAACAGATAACATGGAGAGTGTTTCCACCTCACCAGCTACAGATAACATAACATGGAGAGTGTTTCCACCTCACCAGCTACAGATAACAGATAACATGGAGAGTGTTTCCACCTCACCAGTTACAGATAACAGATAACATGGAGAGTGTTTCCACCTCACCAACTAGAGATAACATGGAGAGTGTTTCCACCTCACCAGCTACAGATAACATGGAGAGTGTTTCCACCTCACCAGCTACAGATAACATGGAGAGTGTTTCCACCTCACCAGCTACAGATAACAGATAACATGGAGAGTGTTTCCACCTCATCAGCTACAGATAACAGATAACATGGAGAGTGTTTCCACCTCACCAGTTACAGATAACATGGAGAGTGTTACCACCTCACCAGCTACAGAAAACAGATAACATAGAGAGTGTTTCCACCTCACCAGCTAGAGATAACATGGAGAGTGTTTCCACCTCACCAGCTACAGATAACATGGAGAGTGTTTCCACCTCACCAGCTACAGATAACATGGAGAGTGTTTCCACCTCACCAGCTAGAGATAACATGGAGAGTGTTTCCACCTCACCAGCTACAGATAACATGGAGAGTGTTTCCACCTCACCAGCTACAGATAACATGGAGAGTGTTTCCACCTCACCAGCTAGAGATAACATGGAGAGTGTTTCCACCTCACCAGCTACAGATAACAGATAACATGGAGAGTGTTTCCACCTCACCAGCTACAGATAACATGGAGAGTGTTACCACCTCACCAGCTACAGATAACATGGAGAGTGTTTCCACCTCACCAGCTACAGATAACAGATAACATGGAGAGTGTTTCCACCTCACCAGCTACAGATAACATGGAGAGTGTTACCACCTCACAAGCTACAGATAACAGATAACATAGAGAGTGTTTCCACCTCACCAGCTACAGATAACATGGAGAGTGTTTCCACCTCACAAGCTACAGATAACAGATAACATGGAGAGTGTTTCCACCTCACCAGCTACAGATAACAGATAACATGGAGAGTGTTTCCACCTCACCAGCTACAGATAACAGATAACATGGAGAGTGTTACCACCTCACCAGCTACAAATAACATGGAGAGTGTTTCCACCTCACAAGCTACAGATAACAGATAACATGGAGAGTGTTTCCACCTCACCAGCTACAGATAACATGGAGAGTGTTACCACCTCACCAGCTACAGATAACATGGAGAGTGTTTCCACCTCATCAGCTACAGATAACAAATAACATGGAGAGTGTTTCCACCTCACCAGCTACAGATAACAGATAACATGGAGAGTGTTTCCACCTCACCAGTTACAGATAACAGATAACATGGAGAGTGTTTCCACCTCACCAACTACAGATAACATGGAGAGTGTTTCCACCTCACCAGCTACAGATAACATGGAGAGTGTTTCCACCTCACCAGTTACAGATAACATGGAGTGTGTTTCCACCTCACCAGCTACAGATAACAGATAACATGGAGAGTGTTTCCACCTCATCAGCTACAGATAACAGATAACATGGAGAGTGTTTCCACCTCACCAGCTACAGATCACATGGAGAGTGTTTCCACCTCACCAGCTACAGATAACAGATAACATGGAGAGTGTTTCCACCTCACCAGTTACAGATAACAGATAACATGGAGAGTGTTTCCACCTCACCAGCTACAGATAACAGATAACATGGAGAGTGTTTCCATCTCACAAGCTACAGATAACAGATAACATGGAGAGTGTTTCCACCTCACCAGTTACAGATAACATGGAGAGTGTTTCCACCTCACCAGCTACAGATAACAGATAACATGGAGAGTGTTTCCACCTCACCAGCTACAGATAACATGGAGAGTGTTTCCACCTCACCAGCTACAGATAACATGGAGAGTGTTTCCACCTCACCAGCTACAGATAACAGATAACATGGAGAGTGTTTCCACCTCACCAGCTACAGATAACATGGAGAGTGTTTCCACCTCACCAGCTACAGATAACATGGAGAGTGTTTCCACCTCACCAGCTACAGATAACAGATAACATGGAGAGTGTTTCCACCTCACCAGCTACAGATAACAGATAACATGGAGAGTGTTTCCACCTCACCAGCTACAGATAACAGATAACATGGATAGTGTTTCCACCTCACCAGCTACAGATAACATGGAGAGTGTTTCCACCTCACCAGCTACAGATAACATGGAGAGTGTTTCCACCTCACCAGCTACAGATAACAGATAACATGGAGAGTGTTTCCACCTCACCAGCTACAGATAACATGGAGAGTGTTTCCACCTCACCAGCTACAGATAACATGGAGAGTGTTTCCACCTCACCAGTTACAGATAACATGGAGAGTGTTTCCACCTCACCAGCTACAGATAACAGATAACATGGAGAGTGTTTCCACCTCACCAGCTACAGATAACAGATAACATGGAGAGTGTTTCCACCTCACCAGCTACAGATAACAGATAACATGGAGAGTGTTTCCACCTCATCAGCTACAGATAACATGGAGAGTGTTTCCACCTCACCAGCTACAGATAACATGGAGAGTGTTTCCACCTCACCAGTTACAGATAACATGGAGAGTGTTTCCACCTCACCAGCTACAGATAACAGATAACATGGAGAGTGTTTCCACCTCACCAGCTACAGATAACAGATAACATGGAGAGTGTTTCCACCTCACCAGCTACAGATAACAGATAACATGGAGAGTGTTTCCACCTCATCAGCTACAGATAACAGATCACATGGAGAGTGTTTCCACCTCACCAGTTACAGATAACAGATAACATGGAGAGTGTTTCCACCTCACCAGCTACAGATAACAGATAACATGGAGAGTGTTTCCACCTCACCAGCTACAGATAACATGGAGAGTGTTTCCACCTCACCAGCTACAGATAACAGATAACATGGAGAGTGTTTCCACCTCACCAGCTACAGATAACAGATAACATGGAGAGTGTTTCCACCTCACCAACTACAGATAACATGGAGAGTGTTTCCACCTCACCAGCTACAGATAACATGGAGAGTGTTTCCACCTCACCAGCTACAGATAACATGGAGAGTGTTTCCACCTCACCAGCTACAGATAACATGGAGAGTGTTTCCACCTCACCAGCTACAGATAACATGGAGAGTGTTTCCACCTCACCAGCTACAGATAACATGGAGAGTGTTTCCACCTCACCAGCTACAGATAACATGGAAAGTGTTTCCACCTCACCAGCTACAGACACTCCCTAATTCCTTCCCCCTAGCTCCTACTCCCTAACCCCTTCCCCCTAACTCCTACTCCCTAAACCCTTCCCCCTAGCTTTAATGCTCCCGAGTGGTGCAGCGGTCAAAGGCACTGCATTTCAGTGCCAGAGGTGTCACTAAAGACCCTGGTTCGTTTCCAGGCTGTTTCACAACCGGCCATGATTGGAAGTCCCATAGGGCAGTTCACAATTGGCCCAGCATCATCGGGTTAGGGTTTGGCCAAACCCTGAAAATAATTTGTTCTTAACTGACTTGCCTAGTTACTCCCTAACCCTTCCCCCTAGCTCCTACTCCCTTCTCCCTAACCTCTTCCCCTTTCTCCTTCTCGTTAGGGAGTAGGAGCTAGGGGGAAGGGGTTAGGGAGTAGGAACTAGGGGGAAGGGGTTAGGGAGTAGGAACTAGGGGGAAGTGGTTAGGGAGTAGGATCTAAGGGGAAGGGATTAAGGAGTAGGAGCTAGGGGGAAGGGGTTAGGGAGTAGGAGCCAGGGGGAAGGGGCTAGGGTATAGGGGCCAGGGGGAAGGGAGTAGGAGATAGAGGTTATTGAGTAGGAGCTAGGGGGAATGGATTAGGGAGTAAGTGTTAGGAGTTAGGGGGTAGGAGATAGGAAGTAGGAACAAGGTGTTAGGCAGTAAGAGCTAGGGGTTAGGGAGTAGGAACTAGGAGGAAGGGGTTAGGGAGTAGGAATGAGGGGTAGGGGAGTAGAAGTTAGGGAGTAGGCTCTAGGGGGAAGTGGTTAGGGAGCAGGAACTAAGAGTTAGGGAGTAGGAGTTAGGGAGTAGGAGCTAGGGGTAAAGGAGTAGGAGCTAAGGGGGAGGGGTTAGGGATTAGGAGGTAAGAGCTAGGGGGAAGGGGTGAGGGTGTAGAAGCTAGGGGTTAGGAAGTAGGAGCTAGGGGTTAGGAAGTAGGAGCTAGGGGTTAGGCAATAAGAGCTAGGGGAAAGGGTCAGGGAGTAGGAACTAGGGGGAAGTGGCTAACCCCTTCCCCCTAGCTCCTACTCCCTTCCCCCTAGCTCCTACTCCCTTCCCCCTAGCTCCTACTCCCTAACCCCTAGCTCCTACTCTCTAACTCATATCTCCTAATCCCTTAACCCTAGCGTTTACTCCCTAAAGCCTTCCACCTACCTCCTACTCCCTAACTCCTAGCTCCTAATCCCTTCCCCCATATCTCCTACTCCCTAACCTCTTACCCCTAGCTCCTATTCCCTAACCCCTATCTCCTTTTCCCTAACCCCTATCTCCTACTTCCCAACTCCTACCTCCTACTCCCTAAAGTCACTTCCCTGTAGCTCCTACTCCCTAATCCCTACACCTTAGCTCCTAGTCCTTAACTCCTATACCCTAACCCCTTCTTCTATTGCCTACCTCCTAGCTCCTACTCCGTAAACCCTTCCCCCTATTTCCCACTCCCTAACCCCTTCCCCTAGCTCCTACTCCCTAACCCCTAGCTACTCCTCCCTAATACCTAGCTCCTCGTCCATAAACCCTTTCTCCTATTGCCTAACTGCTAGCTCCTACTCCCTAATCCCTTCCCTCTAGCTCCTACTCCCTAATCCCTTCCCTCTAGCTCCTACTCCCTAATCCCTTCCCTCTAGCTCCTACTCCCTAATCCCTTCCCTCTAGCTCCTACTCCCTAATCCCTTCCCTCTAGCTCCTACTCCCTAATCCCTTCCCTCTAGCTCCTACTCCCTAATCCCTTCCCTCTAGCTCCTACTCCCTAATCCCTTCCCTCTAGCTCCTACTCCCTAATCCCTTCCCTCTAGCTCCTACTCCCTAATCCCTTCCCTCTAGCTCCTACTCCCTAATCCCTTCCCTCTAGCTCCTACTCCCTAATCCCTTCCCTCTAGCTCCTACTCCCTAATCCCTTCCCTCTAGCTCCTACTCCCTAACTACTCCCTAATGGATCTGACAGGATTGGATGTGTGTGTGTGTGTGTGTGTGTGTGTGTGTGTGTGTGTGTGTGTGTGTGTGTGTGTGTGTGTGTGTGTGTGTGTGTGTGTGTGTGTGTGTGTGTGTGTGTGTGTGTGTGTGTGTGTGTAGGTGCAGGCCAGCGGGGGCCAGCAGGCTGTACGGTATGCAGGTCCTCTGGACTGTGCTCTCAAGCTGTATAAAACACAAGGCATCCGCTCCATCTACAAAGGAACAACACTCACACTCATCAGAGGTACACACACCAGACTTTACCCTGTGTGTGTGTGTGTGTGTGTGTGTGTGTGTGTGTGTGTGTGTGTGTGTGTGTGTGTGTGTGTGTGTGTGTGTGTGTGTGTGTGTGTGTGTGTGTGTGTGTGTGTGTGTGTGTGTTCCCATGATAGTAATATAAATCAGGAATAAGTTCAACATGACTAACTACTAGCGTTGTTCTAGTAGATCATTGTTGTTCAATAAAATACGGCTCCTAATATACCTCTCGTCTCCTTCTCTACTTCACCAGTCTGTTGCTCTCAAATGCCTTTTACAATATACCTCTCGTCTCCTTCTCTACTTCACCAGTCTGTTGCTCTCAAATGCCTTTTACAATATACCTCTCGTCTCCTTCTCTACTTCACCAGTCTGTTGCTCTCAAATGCCTTTTACAATATACCTCTCGTCTCCTTCTCTACTTCACCAGTCTGTTGCTCTCAAATGCCTTTTACTACTTCACCAGTCTGTTGCTCTCAAATGCCTTTTACAATATACCTCTCGTCTCCTTCTCTACTTCACCAGTCTGTTGCTCTCAAATGCCTTTTACAATATACCTCTCGTCTCCTTCTCTATCATTCTCTCTTCTCTCTCTCCCATTCTCTCTATCTGTCCCCCTCTCTCCCTGTCTTTCTCCCTGTTGCGCTCTCTCTCTCTCTCTCCTATTCTCTCTATCTGTCCCCCTCTCTCCCTGTCTTTCTCCCTGTTGCTCTCTCTCTCTTCTCTCTCTCCCATTCTCTCTATCTGTCCCCCTCTCTCCCTGTCTTTCTCCCTGTTGCTCTCTCTCTCTTCTCTCTCTCCCATTCTCTCTATCTGTCCCCCTCTCTCCCTGTCTTTCTCCCTGTTGCGCTCTTTCTCTCTCTCTCCTATTCTCTCTATCTGTCCCCCTCTCTCCCTGTCTTTCTCCCTGTTGCGCTCTCTCTCTCTCTCTCTCTCTCTCTCTCTCTCTCTCTCTCTCTCTCTCTCTCTCTCTCTCTCTCTCTCTCTCTCTCTCTCCCCCCCCCCCCCCCCCCCCCTCCTCTAGACGTGCCTTCTAATGGTGCCTACTTCATGGCTTATGACTTCCTGAAACACAAAATGACAGCTGAGGGTGAAAGGTCAGTCTCATGTTACCGTTACAAACCCAACACCTCTTCATCCAAAACTTTATAGAACACACTGTAATAACAGATATCAATCAGTTGATATAGAAATGTTTAACCCTGTGTGTGTTCCAGTGTGTCCCAGCTCAGCACTCCAAAGATCCTCCTTTGCGGTGGCATAGCGGGCATCTGTAACTGGGTTGTGGGACTTCCACCCGACGTACTCAAGACCAACTTCCAGACAGGTACACGGACACACACACGGACACACACACTGACACACACACACACACACGAACACACACACGGACACACACACAGACACACACACACACACACACACACACACACACACACACACACACACACACACACACACACACACACACACACTGAACCCAGGTTGACCCAATGTCCTTTGGCTGAAGGTTTTTGATTTGTTTATTTGTAAACTCAGCAAAGAAAGAAATGTCCTCTCACTGTCAACTGCGTTTATTTTCAGCAAACTTAACATGTGTAAATATTTGTATGAACATAACAAGTTTCAACAACTGAGACATAAACTGAACAAGTTCCACAGACATGTGACTAACAGAAATGGAATAATGTGTCCCTGAACAAAGGGGGGGTGCAAAATCAAAAGTAACAGTCATTATCTGGTGTGGCCACCAGCTGCATTAAGTACTGCAGTGCATCTCCTCCTCATGGACTGCACCATATTTGCTAGTTCTTGCTGTGAGATGTTACCCTACTCTTCCACCAAGGCACCTGCAAGTTCCCAGACATTTCTGGGGGGAATGGCCCTAGCCCTCACCCTCCGATCCAACAGGTCCCAGACCTGGGATTGAGATCCGGGCTCTTCGCTGGCCATGGCAGAACACTGACATTCCTGTCTTGTAGGAAATCACGCACAGAACGAGCAATATGGCTGGTGGCATTGTCATGCTGGAGGGTCATGTCAGGATGAGCCTGCAGGAAGGGTACCACATGAGGGAGGAGGATGTCTTCCTTGTAACGCACAGCGTTGAGATCGCCTGCAATGACAACAAGCTCAGTCCGATGATGCTGTGACACACCGCCCCAGACCATGACGGACCCTCCACCTCCAAATCGATCCCGCTCCAGAGTACAGGCCTCGGTGTAACGCTTATTCCTTCGACGATAAATGAAAATACGACCACCACCCCTGGTGAGACGAAACCGCGACTCGTCAGTGAAGAGCACTTTTTGCCAGTCCTGTCTGGTCCAGCGATGGTGGGTTTGTACCCATAGGCGACGTTGTTGCCGGTGATGTCTGGTGAGGACTTGCCTTACAACAGGCCTACAAGCCCTCAGTCCAGCCTCTCTCAGCCTATTGCGGACAGTCTGAGCCCTGATGGAGGGATTGTGCATTCCTGGTGTAACTCGGGCAGTTGTTCTTGCCATCCTGTACCTGTCCCGCAGGTGTGATATTCGGATGTTCCGATCCTGTGCAGGTGTTGTTACACGTGGTCTGCCACTGCGAGGACGATCGGCTGTCCGTCCTGTCTCCCTGTAGCGCTGTCTTAGGCGTCTCACAGTACGGACATTGCAATTTATTGCCCTGGCCACATCTGCAATCCTCACGCCTCCTTGCAGCATGCGTAAGGCACGTTCACACAGATGAGCAGGGACCCTGGGCATCTTTCTTTTGGTGTTTGTCAGAGTCAGTTTATTTAGTGTCCTAAGTTTTCATAACTGTGACCTTAATTGCCTACCGTCTGTAAGCTGTTAGTGTCTTAACGACCGTTCCACAGGTGCATGTTCATTAATTGTTTATGGTTCATTGAACAAGCATGGGAAACAGTGTTTAAACCCTTTACAATGAAGATCTGTAAAGATATTTGGATTTTTACAAATTATCTTTGAAAGACAGGGTCCTGAAAAAGGGACATTTATTTTTTTGCAGAGTTGATTTATTTGTTACCCTTTATTTAACCAGAGAGGTCACATCTCTCTAGACCCAAACTGCTACAGACCAATATTTATCCTACCCTGCCTTTCTAAGATCTTCGAAAGCCAAGTTAACAAACAGATTACCGACCATTTCGAATCTCACTGTACCTTTTCCACTATGCATTCTGGTTTCAGAGCTGGTCATGGGTGCACCTCAGCCACGCTCAAGGTCCTAAACGATATCATAACCGCAATCGATAAGAGACATTACTGTGCAGCCGTATTCATCGACCTGGCCAAGGCTTTCGACTCTGTCAATCAACACATTCTTAACGGCAGTCTCAACAGCCTTGGTTTCTCAAATGACTGCCTCGCCTGGTTCACCAACTACTTCTCTTTTAGAGTTAAGTGTGTCAAATCGGAGGGCCTGTTGTCCGGACCTCTGGCAGTCTCTATGGGGGTGCCACAAGGTTCAATTCTCGGGCCGACTCTTCTCTGTATACATCAATGATGTCGCTCTTGCTGCTGGTGATTCTCTGATCCACCTCTACGCAGATGACACCATTCTGTATACATCTGGCCCTTCTTTGGACACTGTGTTAACTAACCTCCAAATGAGCTTCAATGCCATACTCCTTCCGTGGCCTCCAACTGCTCTTAAATGCAAGTAAAACTAAAGGCATGGTCTTCAACCGATCGCTGCCTGCACCTGCCCGCCCGTCCAGCATCACTACTCTGGACGGTTCTGACTTAGAATATGTGGACAACTACAAACACCTAGGTGTCTAGCTAGACTGTAAACTCTCATTCCAGACTCATATTAAGCATCTCCAATCCAAAATTAAAAATTGAATTGGCTTCCTATTTCGCAACAAAGCATCCTTCACTCATGCTGCCAAACATACTCTCGTAAAACTGACTATCCTACCGATCCTCGACTTCGGCAATGTCATCTACAAAATAGCCTCCAACACTCTACTCAACAAATTGGATGCAGTCTATCACAGTGCCATCCGTTTTGTCACCAAAGCCCCATATGCTACCCACCACTGCGACCTGTACGCTCTTGTTGGCTGGCCCTCACTTCATGCTCGTCGCCAAACCCACTGGCTCCAGGTCATCTACAAGTATTTGCTAGGTAAAGCCCCGCCTTATCTCAGCTCACTGGTCACCATAGCAGCACCCACCCGTAGCATGCGCTCCAGCAGGTATATCTCACTGGTCACCCCCAAAGCCAATTCCTCCTTTTGCCGCCTTTCCTTCCAGTTCTCTGCTGCCAATGACTGGAACAAACTGCAAAAATCACTGAAGCTAGAGACTCATATTTCCCTCACTAGCTTTAAGCACCAGCTGTCAGAGAAGCTCACAGATCACTGCACCTGTACATAGCCCATCTGTAAATAGCCCCTCCAACTACCTCATCTCCATACTGTATTTATTTATTTATCTTGCTCCTTTGCACCCCAGTATCTCTACTTGCACATTCCTCTTCTGCACATCTATCATTCCAGGCATCCTCTACTGACGGAATCAGGTCAATATCCTTCCAGGATACCCGGGCCAGGTCAGGTCGATTAGAAAGGCCTGCTCGCTGAAGTGTTTAGGGAGCGTTTGACAGTGATGAGGGGTGGTCGTTTGACCGCAGACGCATTACGGACGCAGGCAATGAGACAGTGATCGCTGAGATCCTGGTTGAAGACAGCAGAGGTGTATTTGGAGGGCAGGTTGGTTAGGATTATATCTATGAGGGTGCCCGTGTTTACGGATTTGGGGTTGTATCTGGTAGGTTAATTGATAATTTGTGTGAGATTGAGGGCATCAAGCTTAGATTGTAGGATGGCCGGGGTGTTAAGCATGTCCCAGTTTAGGTCACCTAACAGCACAAGCTTTGAAGATAGATGGGGGGCAATCAATTCACATATGGTGTCTAGGGCAGAGCTGGGGGCAGAAGGTGGTCTAAAGCAAGCGGCAACGGTGAGAGACCGTTGTTTCTTGAAAGGTAGATTTTTAAAAGTAGAAGCTCAAATTGTTTGGGCACAGACCTGGATAGTAAGACAGAACTCTGTAATTCTGTTACAGAAGTCAACAAATGACAACACCTGGGGAATGGAAGTGGAGCTAGGCACTGCAGAGCCTGGATTAACTTCTACATCACCAGAGGAACAGAGGAGGAGTAGGATAAGGGTACGGCTAACGGCTATAAGAACTGGTCGTCTAGTACGTTCGAAACAGAGAGTAAAAGGAGCAGGTTTCTGCGTGCGGTAGAATAGATTTAATGCATAATGTACAGACAAAGGTATGGTAGGATGTGAATACAGTGGAGGTAAACCTAGGCATTGAGTGAGGATGAGAGAGGTATTGTCTCTAGAGACACCATTTAAACCAGGTGAGGTCACCGCATGTGTGGGAGGTGGAACAAATGGGTTAGCTAAGGCATATTGAGCAGGGCTGGAGGCTCTACAGTGAAATAAGACAATAATCTCTAACCAAAACAGCCAGATTCTCAATCCTCATCCCGCTCCAGAGTAACAGAGGAAGGTACAGAGAAGGATCACTGAATGAATACCTATGTGAAGACCTGGGGGGACTATAACTAAACATTTAGATGCAAATGAACTGGCGGAACTGTAACTAAACATTTAGATGCAAATGAACTGGCGGAACTGTAACTAAACATTTAGATGCAAATGAACTGGCGGAACTGTAACTAAACATTTAGATGCAAATGAACTGGCGGAACTGTAACTAAACATTTAGATGCAAATGAACTGGCGGAACTGTAACTAAACATTTAGATTAAAATGAAAATATGTTTTTTCTTACTGTGTGTGTGTGTGTGTGTGTGTGTGTGTGTGTGTGTGTGTGTGTGTGTGTGTGTGTGTGTGTGTGTGTGTGTGTGTGTGTGTGTGTGTGTGTGTGTGTGTGTGTGTGTGTAGCTCCAGACGGGCGGTACAGGGGAACAGGTCTGGTCGATGTACTGAGGGAGCTGCTTCGTGACGAGGGGCCCAGAGCACTCTATAAAGGATTCAACGCCGTGTTCCTCAGAGCCTTCCCTGCCAACGCGGTAGACAACCTATTACAAGACCTACAGCCACACCACCCCACCAATCAGCATTTAGTACCACACCAACCCACCTATCAGCATTTAGCACCACACAAACCCACCTATCAGCATTTAGCACCACACCAACCCACCAATCAGCATTTAGCACCACACCAACCCACCAATCAGCATTTAGCACCACACCAACCCACCAATCAGCATTTAGCACCACACCAACCCACCAATCAGCATTTAGCACCACACCACCCCACCAATCAGTATTTAGCACCACACCACCCCACCAATCAGCATTTAGCACCACACCAACCCACCAATCAGCATTTAGCACCACACCAACCCACCAATCAGCATTTAGCACCACACCACCCCACCAATCAGCATTTAGCACCACACCACCCCACCAATCAGCATTTAGCACCACACCAACCCACCAATCAGCATTTAGCACCACACCAACCCACCTATCAGCATTTAGCACCACACCACCCCACCAATCAGCATTTAGCACCACACCACCCCACCAATCAGCATTTAGCACCACACCACCCCACCAATCAGCATTTAGCACCACACCAACCCACCTATCAGCATTTAGCACCACACCACCCCACCAATCAGCATTTGAAAAGGTAAAATAGGGAGTGCTTATATTTGTCCTGTTTCACTACTGGGCGGTTTCATAGACAGAGTTTAATTTAAATCAGGACCAGGCTAATTCTACTTCAATTCATCTAGATAAAACAATGGCTTTCTGAGACGTTTAATTTCAGATTAATTATTTCCAGACTAGGGAGTCCCAGACTAAGGAAAGTAAGGACTAATCAGTTCATCTTTGTGAAGCTTGATTCGATTAACGATCTGCACTTGGTTCTGACCTGAGGATGCTTCAGAAACCAGGGACACTAATAAGCATTCTGTGGAATTGGAGCAACTCACCTAAACCAAACAATGGACGGAGGTAAAAGAAAACGCTCTGACTCTTTAAACGAATTGTGTCAAATCACCCAATTATGGAGAGCAAACAGTATGATTAATCTACAGAAAACAAGAAATAGAGTGCCTGGACTACCATTTGTAAGGAATTCAACACAAGTGAAAAACTAAACAAAAGGACGCTACAGAAACTTCAGGTTATATACTGTATTTATTGTTGGTCCCCTTTAACAAATCAGAGTCACTTTGAAATGTTAGTTTTCTGGTGTAACACAACACAGTGGTGCCTAAATGTATTTGTGTGACAGAAATGTAAAACTATCACACACAATTACTAATATAAATTATATATCATCTTGTCTTTCTAAGGTCCTGTGGAAAAATATAAAAATCTACTTAAAGAAGACAAATGCTGTTGATTGTAGGGAGTGTTTCAAGACTGGTGGAAGACCCCCAGTAAGGCCAGAGATAGATGAGCTGGGGGACTGGTGGAAGACCCCCAGTTAGGCCAGAGACAGATGAGCTGGGGGACTGGTGGAAGACCCCCAGTAAGGCCAGAGACAGATGAGCTGGGGGACTGGTGGAAGACCCCCAGTAAGGCAAGAGACAGATGAGCTGGGGGACTGGTGGAAGACCCCCAGTAAGGCAAGAGACAGATGAGCTGGGGGACTGGTGGAAGACCCCCAGTAAGGCAAGAGACAGATGAGCTGGGGGACTGGTGGAAGACCCCCAGTAAGGCAAGAGACAGATGAGCTGGGGGACTGGTGGAAGACCCCCAGTAAGGCCAGAGACAGATGAGCTGGGGGACTGGTGGAAGACCCCCAGTAAGGCCAGAGACAGATGAGCTGGGGGACTGGTGGAAGACCCCCAGTAAGGCCAGAGACAGATGAGCTGGGGGACTGGTGGAAGACCCCCAGTTAGGCCAGAGACAGATGAGCTGGGGGACTGGTGGAAGACCCCCAGTAAGGCCAGAGACAGATGAGCTGGGGGACTGGTGGAAGACCCCCAGTAAGGCCAGAGACAGATGAGCTGGGGGACTGGTGGAAGACCCCCAGTAAGGCCAGAGACAGATAAGCTGGGGGACTGGTGGAAGACCCCCAGTAAGGCCAGAGACAGAGGATATGGGGGACTGGTGGAAGACCCCCAGTAAGGCCAGAGATAGATAAGCTGGGGGACTGGTGGAAGACCCCCAGTAAGGCCAGAGACAGAGGATATGGGGGACTGGTGGAAGACCCCCAGTAAGGCCAGAGACAGATGAGCTGGGGGACTGGTGGAAGACCCCCAGTAAGGCCAGAGACAGATGAGCTGGGGGACTGGTGGAAGACCCCCAGTAAGGCCAGAGACAGATAAGCTGGGGGACTGGTGGAAGACCCCCAGTAAGGCCAGAGACAGATGAGCTGGGGGACTGGTGGAAGACCCCCAGTAAGGCCAGAGACAGATGAGCTGGGGGACTGGTGGAAGACCCCCAGTAAGGCCAGAGATAGATAAGCTGGGGGACTGGTGGAAGACCCCAGTAAGGCCAGAGATAGAGGATATGGGGGACTGGTGGAAGACCCCCAGTAAGGCCAGAGACAGATGAGCTGGGGGACTGGTGGAAGACCCCCAGTAAGGCAAGAGACAGATGAGCTGGGGGACTGGTGGAAGACCCCCAGTAAGGCCAGAGACAGATGAGCTGGGGGACTGGTGGAAGACCCCCAGTTAGGCCAGAGACAGATGAGCTGGGGGACTGGTGGAAGACCCCCAGTTAGGCCAGAGACAGATGAGCTGGGGGACTGGTGGAAGAACCCCAGTTAGACCAGATGAGCTGGGGGACTGGTGGAAGACCCCCAGTTAGACCAGAGTCAGATGAGCTGGGGGACTGGTGGAAGACCACCAGTTAGGCCAGAGACAGATGAGCTGGGGGACTGGTGGAAGACCCCCAGTTAGACCAGAGACAGATGAGCTGGGGGACTGGTGGAAGACCCCCAGTTAGACCAGATGAGCTGGGGGACTGGTGGAAGACCCCCAGTTAGACCAGAGTCAAATGAGCTGGGGGACTGGTGGAAGACCCTCAGTTAGACCAGAGACAGAGGAGCTGGAGGACCCCCAGTAAGGCAAGAGACAGATGAGCTGGGGGACTGGTGGAAGACCCCCAGTTAGACCAGAGACAGATGAGCTGGGGGACTGGTGGAAGACCCCCAGTTAGGCCAGAGACAGATGAGCTGGGGGACTGGTGGAAGACCCCCAGGTAAGCCAGAGACAGATGAGCTGGGGGATTGGTGGAAGACCCCCAGTTAGACCAGAGTCAGATGAGCTGGGGGACTGGTGGAAGACCCCCAGTTAGGCCAGAGACGGATGAGCTGGGGGACTGGTGGAAGACCACCAGTTAGGCCAGAGACAGATGAGCTGGGGGACTGGTGGAAGACCCCCAGTTAGACCAGAGACAGATGAGCTGGGGGACTGGTGGAAGACCCCCAGTTAGACCAGATGAGCTGGGGGACTGGAGGAAGACCCCCAGTTAGACCAGAGACAGAGGAGCTGGGGGACTGGTGGAAGATCCCCAGTTAGGCCAGAGACAGATGAGCTGAGGGACTGGTGGAAGACCCCCAGTTAGACCAGAGACAGATGAGTTGAGGGACTGGTGGAAGACCCCCAGTAAGGCCAGAGATAGATGAGCTGGGGGACTGGTGGAGGACCCCCAGTTAGACCAGAGACAGATGAGTTGAGGGACTGGTGGAAGACCCCCAGTTAGGCCAGAGACAGATGAGCAGGGGGACTGGTGGAAGACCCTCAGTTAGACCAGAGACAGATGAGTTGAGGGACTGGTGGAAGACCCCCAGTTAGGCCAGAGACAGATGAGCTGGGGGACTGGTGGAAGACCCCCAGTAAGGCCAGAGACAGATGAGCTGAGGGACTGGTGGAAGACCCCCAGGTAAGCCAGAGACAGAGGAGCTGGGGGACTGGTGGAAGACCCCCAGTTAGACCAGAGACAGATGAGCTGGGGGACTGGTGGAACACCCCCAGTTAGACCAGAGACAGATGAGCTGGGGCACTGGTGGAAGACCCCCAGTTAGGCCAGAGACAGATGAGCTGGGGGACTGGTGGAAGACCCCGGTGGACGATGTCATCGATGCACTTATTGATGAAGCCAGTGACTGATGTGGTGTACTCCTCATTGCGATCTGAAGAATCCCAGAACATATTCCAGTCTGTGCTAGCAAAACAGTCCTGTAGCGTAGCATCTGCTTCATCTGACCACTTTTGTATTGACTGAGTCACTGGTGCTTCCTGCTTAAATTTTTGCTTGAAAGCAGGAATCAGGAGGGTTGAATTATGGTCAGATTTGCCAAATGGAGGGCGAGGGAGAGCTTTAAACCCGTCTCTGTGTGTGGAGTAAAGGAGTCTAGAGGTTTTTTCCCTCTGGTTGCACATTTAACATGCTGGTAGAAATGAGGTAAAACGGATTTAAGTTTCCCTGCATTCAAGTCCCCGGCCACTAGGAGCACCACCTCTGGATGAGTGTTGTCCTGTCTGCTTATGGCCGTATACAGCTCATTGAGTGTTGTCCTGTTTGCTTATGGCCGTATACAGATCATTGAGTGTGGTCCTGTTTGCTTATGGCCGTATACAGCTCATTGAGTGTTGTCTTAGTGGCAGCATTGGTTTGTGGTGGTTAATAGACAGCTATGAAGAATATAGATTAAAACTCTCTAGGTAGATAGCGTGGTCTACAGCTTATCATGAGATACTCTACCTCAGGCGAGCAAAACCTCGAGACTTCCTTAGATATCGTGCACCAGCTTTTGCAAATACACATAGACCGCCACCACTTGTCTTACCAGAGGCTGCTGTTCTATCCTGCCGATACAGTGTATAACCTGCCACCCCTTGTCTTACCAGAGGCTGCTGTTCTATCCTGCCAATACAGTGTATAACCTGCCACCCCTTGTCTTACCAGAGGCTGCTGTTCTATCCTGCCGATACAGTGTATAACCTGCCACCCCTTGTCTTACCAGAGGCTGCTGTTCTATCCTGCTGATACAGTGTATAACCTGCCACCCCTTGTCTTACCAGAGGCTGCTGTTCTATCCTGCTGATACAGTGTATAACCTGCCACCCCTTGTCTTACCAGAGGCTGCTGTTCTATCCTGCCGATACAGTGTAAAACCCGCCAGCTGTATGTTATTAATGTCGTCGTTCAGCCACGTCTCGGTGAAACATAAGATATTACAGTTTTTAATGTCCTGTTGGTAGGATATACTGTACGTGCTTGTAGTTCGTCCACTTTATTATTGAGCGATTGTACGTTGGCCAGTAGTACTGATGGAAAAGGCAGTTTATACACTCGTTGCCGGATCCTCACAAGGCACCCCGATCTCCGTCCGCGACACCTCCGTTTCCCTCTCCTGCAAATGACGGGGATGAGGGCCTGTTCGGGTGTCTGGAATAAATCTCTCTCGTCCGACTCGTTAAAGAAAAATGATTTGTCCAGTTCAAGGTGAATAATCGCTGTTCTGATGTCCAGAAGCTCTTTTTGGTCATAAGAGACGGTAGCAGCAACATTATGTACAGAATACGTTACAAACAATGCGAAAAAACAACAAAATAGCACAGTTGTTTGAGAGACAATAAAACGGCAGTCATCCCCTCCGGCGCCATTATTAATATCCGTCTAATACAGCCAATGACTCCAGCGAAGTTCCCATAGTAATAGAACTCTACCTTGTAGTTGGCTTGGGCAGCAGCATCAGGGAAATTTATGTAATTGTCGTTCAGTTCACATAAAGACTTTGTGGACATTTCTTCAAACAGTCGGTTCACTTACACTAATCTCCTGTTTCACGATGGAAGGTTCCAGATGCCAAAAACCTCAAGGTGATCAGCAGTTGGAGGGATGGGCCTTCTCTGAAGAGAGTCAGATGAAAGCCTTGGCTCAAGCAAACAAATATCAGATGCATTTTCTTTGTACATATGGAAAAGGTCACAGAAATGGAGTTCTTCAAAATAATTCAGTGAGTTGCTCCTGTCTATAATCCGCCCTTTTGTCTGGCCTTGGTGGTGCTCTTTGATCATCATTGAAATAGTCCAGGTAATAAATTTTAGCCTCTGGCCAAGTCTTCACCTAGATTAACTCTAATCGTCCTTCTGGAAATCAGACGTTTTAAATCTAGACTAGGGCAAGTGTGAAACTATTTTAAACCATGTCTGTGAAATTTAGTCTAGGATTGGCCTTAATCTGTGTCCAGGAAACCTACAAATGGATAACCTGTGAAATGGAAATGTGCTTTTTACATATCCCAGCTTCCCCCTGCGACACTGTCGGAGAGTGGGGTCACAGCCAGGGAACAGCCATTATTGACAGCGACCCAGGAGCAATTAGGGTTAAGTGCCTTGCTAAAGGGCAGATCAACCTATTTTTCACCTTGTCGACTCAGGAATTCGAACTGAACAAAAAATACAAACGCAACATGCAACAGCTTCAAAGATTTTGCTGAGTTCCAGTTCATATGAGGAAATCAGTCAATTAAAATCAGTTCATTAGGCCCTAATCTATGGATTTCACTTGACTGTGAATACAGATATGCATCTGTTTGTAGGGGGGTGGATTAGAAAACCAGTCAGTATCTGGTGTGACCACCATTTGCCTCATGCAGCGCGACACATCTCCTTCACATAGAGTTGATCAGGATGTTGATTGTGGCCTGTGGAATGTTGTGCCACTCCTCTTAAATGGCTGTGCGAAATTCCTGCATATTGGTGGAAACTGAAATACGCTGTCGTACAAGTCAATCCAGAGCATCCCAAACATGCTCAATGGGTGACATGGCTGGTGAGTATGCAAGCCATGGAAGAACTGGGACATTTTCAGCTTCCAGGAATTGTGTACAGATCCTTGTGACATGGGGCCATGCAATTTCATTTGAAACATGAGGTGATGGCGGCAGATGAATGGCACGTCAATGATCTCGTCACAGTATCTCTCTACATTCAAATTGCCATCGATAAAATGCAATTGTGTTTGTTGTCCGTAGCTTATGCCTGCCAATACCATAACCCCACCGTCACCATGGGGCCCACTGTTCACCATTTTGACATCTGCAAACCGCTCGCCCACATGACGCAAAAACACTGTCTACCATCTGCCCGGTACAGTTGAAACCCGAGCACACTTCTCCAGCATGCCAGTGGCCAATGAAGGTGAGCATTTGCCCAATAATATCGGTTACGGCGCCGAACTGCAGCCAGATCAAGACTCTGGTGAGGGCAACGAGCATGCAGTTTGTACAGAAATGCTTTGGTTGTGCAAACCCACAGTTTCATCAGCTGTCCGGGTGGCTGGTCTCAAAGGATCCCACAGGTGAAGAAGCTGATGTGGAGGTCCTGGGCTGGCGTAGTTACACGTGGTCTGAGGTTGTGAGGCTGATTGGACATACTGCCAATTCTCTAAAACAACGATGGAAGTGGTTTATGGTAGAGAAATGAACATTCAATTCTCTGGCAACAGCTCTGGTGGAAATTTCCTGCAGTCAGCATACCAATTGCATGCTTTTCCAAAATGTGAGACATCTGTGGAAATTGTGTTGTGTGACAAAACTGCACACAGTGGCCTTTTATTGTCCTTAGCACAAGGTGCACCTGTGTAATGATCCTGCTGTTTAATCAGCTTCTTGTTATGCCACACCAGTCAGGTGAAAGGATTATCTTTGCAAAGGATAAATGCTCGCTAACAGGGATGTAAATGAATTTGTACACAAAATTTGAGAGAAGTAAGTTTTTTGTGCATATTGAACATCTTTGGGATCTTTTATTTCAGCTCATGGGACCAACACTTTGCATGTTGCATTCATATTTTTGTTCAGTATAAAAACCTTTATTTTACCTGCTCAACGGTCTAACCGCTAGGCTACCTGCCGCCACACCAATCCACCTATCAGCATCCAGCATCCAGCACCACACCAACCCACCTATCAACACACAGTACCACACCAACCCACCTATCAGCATCCAGCACCACACCAACCCACCTATCAGCATCCATAACCCAGCATTTTCTTTCTATGGTTCTTTCTGCTCTGATGTCCTCTCTGTCTCCCTCAGGCCTGTTTTCTAGGGTACGAATTGGCGTTAGAGTGTCTAAATTGGCTGGCTCCCACCTGGTGAAGTCTCCTGCTACGACCTTAAGAGGTTGTAACCTGTCATGACCTGTCGTTGGACTCTTCAGACTGAACTCTTCTGTTGACCTCAAGGTTTCATGCTTCCCAAATGGCACACTATTCCCTATATGGCGCACTACTTTTGCCGAGGGCCTGTAGGGAATAGGGCTCTGGTCAGTTTTGCACTACATAGGGAAAGTAAAGCACTATATAGAGAATAGGGTAACGTTTTTTGTTGTTGTATTTAACCTTTATTTAACTAGTCATGGTGTTTCATGACAACAACAATGTGAATTATGGTCCTCCTTCTTGTTAATGTGGTTCTAAAAAATGTTATTCACTGATGTTTCAGTTCGACATCTTTCCCTGTTTCAGTTTGACATCTTTCCCTGTTTCAGTTTGACATCTTTCCCTGTTTCAGTTTGACATCTTTCCCTGTTTCAGTTTGACATCTTTCCCTGTTTCAGTTTGACATCTTTCCCTGTTTCAGTTCGACATCTTTCCCTGTTTCAGTTCGACATCTTTCCCTGTTTGTTTGACATCTTTCCCTGTTTCAATTCGACATCTTTCCCTGTTTCAATTCGACATCTTTCCCTGTTTCAGTTTGACATCTTTCCCTGTTTCAGTTTGACATCTTTCCCTGTTTCAGTTTGACATCTTTCCCTGTTTCAGTTTGACATCTTTCCCTGTTTGTTTGACATCTTTCCCTGTTTCAGTTTGACATCTTTCCCTGTTTCAGTTCGACATCTTTCCCTGTTTGTTTGACATCTTTCCCTGTTTCAGTTTGACATCTTTCCCTGTTTCAGTTTGACATCTTTCCCTGTTTGTTTGACATCTTTCCCTGTTTCAGTTTGACATCTTTCCCTGTTTGTTTGACATCTTTCCCTGTTTCAGTTTGACATCTTTCCCTGTTTGTTTGACATCTTTCCCTGTTTCAGTTTGACATCTTTCCCTGTTTCAGTTTGACATCTTTCCCTGTTTCAGTTTGACATCTTTCCCTGTTTCAGTTTGACATCTTTCCCTGTTTCAGTTTGACATCTTTCCCTGTTTCAGTTTGACATCTTTCCCTGTTTCAGTTTGACATCTTTCCCTGTTTCAGTTTGACATCTTTTCCTGTTTCAGTTCGACATCTGTCCTGTGGTTCACGTCTTGTTGAAGAGTAGTTTAAACGCACAGTGAAATAATGACAATCATGATATTTATTTAGGGGGATGATGTTGACATATTTCTGTGAACCTATGATTGTGTCTAAAAGGCACCTGATAATAGTGCACTATATTTATTTATATTCATTATTCATTGTTAATAGTAAGAATATAGACGTGTTTGAATGTTGAAGATTTAAAATGTTTAAAAAAAATGTCTTAATTTGTCTATTGACCAATTTAGGGGTTTTGATGGACATTTTAAATGTGATATAATGTGATATAATTTGATTAATTTTGACAATCAATCGAATCCATTTATTAGCAATCCAGATATATCTCAGAATATATATATATATATATAGTTTTATACATTTGTTTGAATAAAGTGTAATTTGCCAAATATGACATTGCTGTGTCTATTAATGCATGGTTTATGGGTAATTCATCTCACTGAGTCAAGGCCATAAATTACCATTGGACACTAATCTAAGGTTTTGAGCATAGAGAGGTGTATTCTAGATTGTATTTCTACCTTTATGTTTTGCTAGGAGCAGGCCACAGCTATATTCTAGATTGTATTTCTACCTTTATGGTTTGCTAGGAGTGGGCCACAGCTATATTCTAGATTGTATTTCTACCTTTATGGTATGCTAGGAGCAGGCCACAGCTATATTCTAGATTGTATTTCTACCTTTATGGTTTGCTAGGAGTGGGCCACAGCTATATTCTAGATTGTATTTCTACCTTTATGTTTTGCTAGGAGCAGGCCACAGCTGTATTCTAGATTATATTTCTACCTTTATGTTTTGCTAGGAGTGGGCCACAGCTATATTCTAGATTGTATTTCTACCTTTATGTTTTGCTAGGAGCAGGCCACAGCTATATTCTAGATTGTATTTCTACCTTTATGTTTTGCTAGGAGTGGGCCACAGCTATATTCTAGATTGTATTTCTACCTTTATGGTTTGCTAGGAGTGGGCCACAGCTATATTCTAGATTGTATTTCTACCTTTATGGTTTGCTAGGAGTGGGCCACAGCTATATTCTAGATTGTATTTCTACCTTTATGGTTTGCTAGGAGTGGGCCACAGCTATATTCTAGATTGTATTTCTACCTTTATGGTTTGCTAGGAGTAGGCCACAGCTATATTCTAGATTGTATTTCTACCTTTATGGTTTGCTAGGATTAGGCCACAGCTATATTCTAGATTGTATTTCTACCTTTATGGTTTTCTAGGAGTGGGTCAGCTGGTCCTGGATCCTATGGGGAACTTCTAGGATTCAAGAAGTTTATTCTGTCTCTGTGCTGGAGGCTGCGGGAAGATCTTTGGGGGAGGAGGTGCTGCGATTTGTTTCACAGACAGACGGCTACATCAGTCCGCTAATACAGGACTAATAAAGGCTCAGTGCACTACTTTTGTGAAAAAATAAACGTTTCACCTTAAAAAAAAAAATATTCATATATATTTCTATTCTCATCTTTCAGGGGGTGCTGCAGCACCCTCGGCACCCCTAATATGAGGTCCAAAGCTGCCATAATTACAATTAAATACAAATAAATTAGCAAGGAAATACAAAAATACTGACTAAAATGTATTCATTTTCTCTTTATATCTGTAATAATTGTTAAATTACAAACTTATTAAAACTTTAATTATTTTATATAATTACTCATATATATATTTCTTTATTTCTGTATTTCTTCCTCCCATATGATAATGAGGGGGTGTAAATCAAACGTCTATGTGTAACGGCTGATTTCCTCCTCTTCGTCTGAAGAGGAGGTGTAGCAGGGATCGGACCAAAACGCAGAGTGGTTAGTGTCCATGTTTTATTATAAAAAAACTGAACACTACACAAAACAAAATAACAAAGAGAAATCTAACCGAAAAACAGTCCCGTGTGGCACAAACACTGACACGGAAGACAAACACCCACAAACCAACAGTGAAAACAGGCAACCTAAATATGGTTCCCAATCAGAGACAATGCAAAACACCTGCCTCTGATTGAGAACCATATTAGGCCAAAATACAAACCTAAACATAGAAACACATAACATAGACTGCCCACCCCAACTCACGCCCTGACCATACTAACTAAAGACAAAACAAAGGAAAATAAAGGTCAGAACGTGACACTATGAGTGGTATTTCCCCCACCATTGGTTGGTCAATGTCACGGCGCATAGTCCGACTGCTTCTGCACCACCTATGTGAAGCTAGCCACAATAACGATTAGCCAGAACACAATAGTAGAATTTGTGGTTCACCTTAAAAAATGAAAGTCCTGCATTGAAACTGACGCAAACAGTACCAATAGTGGAATGCTGCCATATTTTAACTGGATAATGCTGAGCACGGTTGTAATGCTGTTATATATATATATATATATATATTTAATCAGTTGAAATTACACTGTGGATGTATGAAGATGTCAGAATTCCATTGGGTCATACTGTATGCATGGTACACCCTTGCCTATGGCTCTTGGGTCCATGAAATGTTCATAACTGTGAAGGGTTTACACAAATATTAGCATCGTATCTCTGATTACAGGACTTTAACATCACTGTGAAATGAGCCACATTAGCTCACCAGCCAATAGGCTGAAAAGTGAAGTGATTTCACACAGTCAAAGTCCTGCAATAAGAGTTATGACGCTTATATGAACTCTTCACAGTTGTGTTCAGTTGGTGTCACTGAATAGGCTGATACCCCATTTCTATTGATCCACAATCCATAGGTGAGGCTGTACAGTGAAATATAAGTATCCCCCAATGCAACGAGGAAGTCTAATACATCCACAATGCGATTTCAACTGATTTGTCCTTCTTTTTCAAATCAACAAATTATTGTCTTTTGTTGAATATATTGAAAACTTGTTAAGCATTATCTTTTGCTTATCGTAATACTTATTTTCCACCATAATTTGCAAATAAATTCATTAAAAATCCTACAATGTGATTTTCTGGATTTTTTCCCCTCATTTTGTCTGTCATAGTTGAAGTGTACCTATGATGAAAATTACAGGTATCTCTCATCTTTTTAAGTGGGAGAACTTGCACAATTGGTGGCTGACTAAATACTTTTTTGCCCCACTGTATGTATGTCTATATAGGTATGTGTATGTATATATATGTATATGTATGTATATATATGTATATGGATATTTATATTTACCAAAAAAGATATGGGGGATTGGACATGATACAGACAATTACATTGATGGAAGCAACAATCTTTCCGAAATATAAAGCTGATTCACCCCTAAAATGTAAAATAAAAAATAAATAAAATGACACATGTTGGATGTCAGCGCGATAGGCCTCGAACTGCCTGCCCCAGAGGGATCTTTACCTGGTTTTACCAACGGCAACACCACCGCACCTTTCAACCCAGCAGGTATTACCCCAGTCCTCCACTACTTATTATACAACCCTAACACACTGTCCAATGCATGCTTAAACACCACATAACACACCCTATCTACTCTAGGAGCAGTCCGCCTGCAGCCCTCCAGCATCATCATCTCAAAAATAGAGAACTCTGCATCCATTGCTTCTCCTGACTTTTTTCTTTAACTTTTCCCTACGTCTCCTCTTACTCTCATCACACAGGAACTCACATCTATGAACTGCTGCAAACGCATCACCTAGGACATCTGCCTTTTCTTTACTTGATACAGCTGTGACATTTCATTTTTGTAAACATTTTCCAAACCGCACCGATTTCAGTCCCTGTACCAATAGTGGAGCAAAATTCCTGCTGGCCATGCCTGCCTTCTCTCTGTCTTAATCATCATTCTGGCCATGTCTCCCTTCTGTCTGTCTTAATCATTATTCTGGCCATGTCTCCCTTCTGTCTGTCTTAATCATTCTTCTGGCCATGTCTCCCTTCTGTCTGTCTTAATCATTATTCTGGCCATGTCTCCCTTCTCTCTGTCTTAATCATCATTCTGGCCATGTCTCCCTTCTGTCTGTCTTAATCATTATTCTGGCCATGTCTCCCTTCATTCTGTCTTAATCATTCTTCTGGCCATGTCTCCCTTCTGTCTGTCTTAATCATCATTCTGGCCATGTCTCCCTTCTGTCTGTCTTAATCATTATTCTGGCCATGTCTCCCTTCATTCTGTCTTAATCATTCTTCTGGCCATGTCTCCCTTCTGTCTGTCTTAATCATTATTCTGGCCATGTCTCCCTTCATTCTGTCTTAATCATTATTCTGGCCATGTCTCCCTTCATTCTGTCTTAATCATTCTTCTGGCCATGTCTCCCTTCTGTCTGTCTTGATCATTATTCTGGCCATGTCTCCCTTCTGTCTGTCTTAATCATTATTCTGGCCATGTCTCCCTTCATTCTGTCTTAATCATTCTTCTGGCCATGTCTCCCTTCTGTCTGTCTTAATCATTATTCTGGCCATGTCTCCCTTCATTCTGTCTTAATCATTATTCTGGCCATGTCTCCCTTCATTCTGTCTTAATCATTCTTCTGGCCATGTCTCCCTTCTGTCTGTCTTGATCATTATTCTGGCCATGTCTCCCTTCTGTCTGTCTTAATCATTATTCTGGCCATGTCTCCCTTCATTCTGTCTTAATCATTCTTCTGGCCATGTCTCCCTTCTGTCTGTCTTAATCATTATTCTGGCCATGTCTCCCTTCATTCTGTCTTAATCATTATTCTGGCCATGTCTCCCTTCATTCTGTCTTAATCATTCTTCTGGCCATGTCTCCCTTCTGTCTGTCTTGATCATTATTCTGGCCATGTCTCCCTTCTGTCTGTCTTAATCATTATTCTGGCCATGTCTCCCTTCTGTCTGTCTTAATCATTCTTCTGGCCACATCTCCCTTCTGTCTGTCTTGATCATTCTTCTAGGCCACGTCTCTGTTCATCTAATACTCCATGAGAATCCTTTCTGTAAAGCCATTCTTAGGTACAGCTATATCCCTTTCCTGCACCACCTTTGAGCACTCATCTGTCCACCATGCCCCACCATGCGTCTTCCTCCCCCCAACACCATGCCCCACCTGCCGTCTTCCTCCCCCCAACACCATGCACCACCTGCCGTCTTCCTCCCCCCAACACCATGCACCACCTGCCGTCTTCCTCCCCCCAACACCATGCACCTCCTGCCGTCTTCCTCCCCCCAACACCATGCACCGCCTGCCGTCTTCCTCCCCCCAACACCATGCACCGCCTGCCGTCTTCCTCCCCCCAAACTCAATGGAACAGTCACATTTAACACACACTAATCCCCGTTATCCATAAATTCTTCAACTATACTCCCATTGTTGCCGTTATGCGTACTTCTCCAGAGTTCATTATGGGCATTAAAATCACCACACCATATTACCTTCCTACCCGTCCTATCAATCCCTTCTAACTGCCAAGATGAGAGGTTTGCAGGGGTAATATAAATTAACTATTACAATGTTATCCCTAATTCTACACATTTCTATTCCCACACATTCCAATTCCTGAATATCCAGTACTCTCTACGCAATCTCCTCTTTTTGGGAGGGTGCTAATATAAAACATGACCTTTAAACTTTCATACTGAACGCATACTGGCATTGATCAACCAATGGTGTGTTAGATACCACCCAAATAGGTTTGCTTGACACCCCTCATTATCCTGTTTGAGGAAGAAATACAGAAATAAATAAATGAAGAAATAATATAAATGAATAAAAAGAAAGGGATAAATTGTTATTTATATATTTATGTGTGCAATCATTCATCCATGTATTTATTTATATGTGCTTTTATTTTTATATTTATGTGTCTATATATTTATGAATTAATTGAATTGTAATTACAGAGGTTTTGGTCCTCCATTTCCTGAGTCTTTGGCTGGAGGAGCTTTCAAAGGACACTGACTGCTCTCACCTTTAGCATACTTACATCATTAACCAGCGTGAAACTCTCTTCCACCCATCATGCATTTCACCCATACCAGAAGTCTAGTAGTGGAGCTCGGTATTTATACCATGAGCGTCATGGCGGCAGCTTTAAGACTTCCGGCTTTTCTGATTTAGCCTACAAAATAAAGGTCTGCGGTAAAACGTTATGTGTATGATACGAAATCAATCATTTTTGCAGCTTTGCATAGTGCATGTTCAAATAACATTACAAAATTAAAACTACATCAGGGAAAAATCTAAACTAAAGAGAATGACTACCTTATAGAATGTATAAATGGTGTCATCTCATAGTGCTCTGAGTAATAGTGCTGCTGACCTTTTACTGGGGTCAAACAGCTTAATTAAAATAGGGTGCTTGGACATTATACTGTACAAATATAGCACTGTACAGGAAAAACGATTATTTTTTACAATATAAATGTATTGTAGGAAATACTCAGTAGGGTCTGTAGAATGTATTCTGTATGGTGTGATTCGCATTGTGGCCAATGGAATGGGAGGAGTAAATGGCCTGGCACATTATTCAGGGTGGCAGGTAGCCTGGTGGTCAGAGTGTAGGGACGGCAGGTAGCCTGGTGGTTAGAGCGTTGGGATGGCAGGTAGCCTGGTGGTTAGAGCGTTGGGGCGGCAGGTAGCCTGGTGGTTAGAGCGTTGGGGCGGCAGGTAGCCTGGTGGTTAGAGCGTTGGGGCGGCAGGTAGCCTGGTGGTTAGAGCGTTGGGGCGGCAGGTAGCCTGGTGGTCAGAGTGTAGGGACGGCAGGTAGCCTGGTGGTTAGAGTGTAGGGACGGCAGGTAGCCTAGTGGTCAGAGTGTAGGGACGGCAGGTAGCCTGGTGGTTAGAGTGTAGGGACGGCAGGTAGCCTAGTGGTTAGAGTGTAGGGACGGCAGGTAGCCTAGTGGTTAGAGTGTAGGGACGGCAGGTAGCCTAGTGGTCAGAGTGTAGGGACGGCAGGTAGCCTAGTGGTTAGAGTGTAGGGACGGCAGGTAGCCTGGTGGTCAGAGTGTAGGGACGGCAGGTAGCCTAGTGGTCAGAGTGTAGGGACGGCAGGTAGCCTGGTGGTCAGAGTGTAGGGACGGCAGGTAGCCTGGTGGTCAGAGTGTAGGGGCGGCAGGTAGCCTGGTGGTTAGAGTGTAGGGGCGGCAGGTAGCCTGGTGGTTAGAGTGTAGGGGCGGCAGGTAGCCTGGTGGTTAGAGTGTAGGGGCGGCAGGTAGCCTGGTGGTTAGAGTGTAGGGACGGCAGGTAGCCTAGTGGTTAGAGTGTAGGGACGGCAGGTAGCCTGGTGGTCAGAGCGCTGGATAAGTAACCGAGAGGTTGCAAGATCGAATCCCTGAGCTGACAAGGTAAAAATCTGTCGTTCTGCCCCTGAACAAGGCAGTTAACCCACTGTTCCTAGGCCGTCATTGAAAATAAGAATTTATTCTTAACTGACTTGCCAGGTTAAATAAAGGTTAAAAGTTAACGTTAAATATTTTTTTTTATATATTTAAATGGGACGAGTAAATGGCCTGCAACACTCCGTATTATTCAGGGCCCTATGAAATGACACCACATATAGATACTACAGACCCTATTTGTACTGCGGCAGCCACCATGGTTTTTGCTCTATAAGTCAATATGTATTCCATATACAGTGATTCGCACTGGATAATTTATTTGACATTGTAAAATGTTTTAAAACCCACATTTAATACAAATGTCACTTAAATATGAATCATTGTTCATTTGTAGACAATTATTTTTCATATATCATGAATAGATACAGGTTATTGACACGTTTCTACTATTACGTGGGGGACTTTTATTTGAAACGTTTCCGAAATTCCGTGACCTGGAAGTACTTTTTCCAGTGTTGGTGACGAGACACTGATCTTGATAACGCATAGTTTCTAAACCCTGAGGCGCAAAATCACAAGGCTTCCGGTAACGCTGGCGCAACAGGCCAAACAGACCAGGCCGGGTTAGAGAAGTCAATGAGATTAGTGAAACATTCTTAATTAGTTGTTCATTTTCTGAAAATCTAAAGGCACAACCTAGATTCGAGTTAATGTCTTAAGTAGTTTAACATGTTATTCCTCCAACCTCATGAAAGTGACAAACTGGCACGTTATCATTTTCGTCAAAAACAACTTTATATCAAAGGAGTGCCTCAGATTTGCGGCACGCACATGCGCAGTTAGGCGACCCTTAGACCAGATTACTTGATTCTGCGCAGCATTTTGCTCTCTAACGTCGCCATTACATCGGTTACAAGCGTGATCGGGGATTTCTATTGGAGAAGCAGTTTCGGACTATCTTCATACTGTACTGTCTTTGATTATATATCAGTGGTGGAGATGGAATGAGGGGAAATGAAGGAACAGACGTCGTTTCAAAGCATCAATGAGTAGATGGAAGAAACACACACAACAACCATTTGTTTACATCGATTCAGAAATGTCGCTTAAATTCGTTAGAGGTAATGAACTACAGCTCCCACAAACCATAGCAGAATTAGCATTCTTCCGGGTTCTTCGAACGTGCTAGTTATCAGCTGAAAGCATAAGGTGAGGATGGGACTTAACTTTGATCACAAGTCATTACTAGGCTGAGAAAAACAGTACAGACTTAGTATAAAACCGTCATATGAAACAAGTTCCGTGTATTAAACTGCTTTTGAGTGTTGTTCTTTTTAAGCTTCCACCTGGCAAAAAGTAGTCATTTTTTACTTGGGACGGGAAGCTAGCTAGCAGAGACAACATGTGGAGAGCTGTGTTCTGTTGACAAAACAAACAATCCATGAGTCTATGCCAATGATGTATGATCTATGCATGCAATACTTTTACTCTATTCAATACTGCAAATGATTCCGCTAGTTATTTATAGCTTCCATTCTGCAGTGCTGAGAGTAGCTCATCTATACTGTCTGCTAGTTATGGTTATGAGATCGACCCGTGGTATGTTTCTCTGTTCTCTGACCTGTGTGTGTGCGCCAGGTGGATGTCTGTTCCGTTGGTGAGCAGCGATGCCCCTGGAGGTGAAATGGCCGTTCCCACAGTGCCCGCAGCTGGCCTGGAAGGTGACCAGCACCCTGGTCATGGGCGTTGTGGGCTCATACAGCTACTTCTGGACCAGTGAGTCACCACACACACTAGGGCTGCACGATTTGGACAAAATATAAAGATGTTTTTTTGGGCTAGATATTGCAATTATGAATTGCGATTTTCAAAGGCTTGGGTTAAACTTGGTAAAATTAAGTGTCAGGATAGAGAACATCTTCTACAATGAGATCAGATGAATGAATAAATCGAATGTTATTTGTCACATGAGCCGAATACAACAGGTGTAGTAGACCTCACAGTGAAATGCTGACTACAACAGGTGTAGTAGACCTCACAGTGAAATGCTGAATACAACAGGTGTAGTAGACCTCACAGTGAAACGCTGAATACAACAGGTGTAGTAGACCTCACAGTGAAATGTTGAATACAACAGGTGTAGTAGACCTGACAGTGAAATGTTGAATACAACAGGTGTAGTAGACCTGACAGTGAAATGTTGAATACAACAGGTGTAGTAGACCTCACAGTGAAATGTTGAATACAACAGGTGTAGTAGACCTCACAGTGAAATGCTGAATACAACAGGTGTAGTAGACCTTACAGTGAAATGCTGAATACAACAGGTGTAGTAGACCTGACAGTGAAATGCTGAATACAACAGGTGTAGACCTTACAGTGAAATGCTGAATACAACAGGTGTAGTAGACCTAACAGTGAAATGTTGAATACAACAGGTGTAGTAGACCTAACAGTGAAATGTTGAATACAACAGGTGTAGTAGACCTTACAGTGAAATGCTGAATACAACAGGTGTAGTAGACCTTACAGTGAAATGCTGAATACAACAGGTGTAGTAGACCTTACAGTGAAATGCTGAATACAACAGGTGTAGTAGACCTCACAGTGAAATGCTGAATACAACAGGTGTAGTAGACCTCACAGTGAAATGCTGAATACAACAGGTGTAGTAGACCTCACAGTGAAATGCTGAATACAACAGGTGTAGTAGACCTCACAGTGAAATGCTGAATACAACAGGTGTAGTAGACCTTACAGGGAAATGCTGAATTTAACAGGTGTATTAGACCTTACAGTGAAATGCTGAATACAACAGGTGTAGTAGACCTTACAGTGAAATGCTGAATACAACAGGTGTAGTAGACCTTACAGTGAAATGCTGAATACAACAGGTGTAGTAGACCTCACAGTGAAATGCTGAATACAACAGGTGTAGTAGACCTCACAGTGAAATGCTGAATACAACAGGTGTAGTAGACCTCACAGTGAAATGCTGAATACAACAGGTGTAGTAGACCTCACAGTGAAATGCTGAATACAACAGGTGTAGTAGACCTCACAGTGAAATGCTGAATACAACAGGTGTAGTAGACCTCACAGTGAAATGCTGAATACAACAGGTGTAGTAGACCTTACAGTGAAATGCTGAATACAACAGGTGTAGACCTCACAGTGAAATGCTGAATACAACAGGTGTAGTAGACCTCACAGTGAAATGCTGAATACAACAGGTGTAGTAGACCTCACAGTGAAATGCTGAATACAACAGGTGTAGTAGACCTCACAGTGAAATGCTGAATACAACAGGTGTAGTAGACCTCACAGTGAAATGCTGAATACAACAGGTGTAGTAGACCTCACAGTGAAATGCTGAATACAACAGGTGTAGTAGACCTCACAGTGAAATGCTGAATACAACAGGTGTAGTAGACCTCACAGTGAAATGCTGAATACAACAGGTGTAGTAGACCTTACAGTGAAATGCTGAATACAACAGGTGTAGACCTCACAGTGAAATGCTGAATACAACAGGTGTAGTAGACCTCACAGTGAAATGCTGAATACAACAGGTGTAGTAGACCTCACAGTGAAATGCTGAATACAACAGGTGTAGTAGACCTCACAGTGAAATGCTGAATACAACAGGTGTAGTAGACCTCACAGTGAAATGCTGAATACAACAGGTGTAGTAGACCTCACAGTGAAATGCTGAATACAACAGGTGTAGTAGACCTCACAGTGAAATGCTGAATACAACAGGTGTAGTAGACCTTACAGTGAAATGCTGAATACAACAGGTGTAGACCTCACAGTGAAATGCTGAATACAACAGGTGTAGTAGACCTCACAGTGAAATGCTGAATACAACAGGTGTAGTAGACCTCACAGTGAAATGCTGAATACAACAGGTGTAGTAGACCTCACAGTGAAATGCTGAATACAACAGGTGTAGTAGACCTTACAGTGAAATGCTGAATACAACAGGTGTAGACCTTATAGTGAAATGCTGAATACAACAGGTGTAGTAGACCTCACAGTGAAATGCTGAATACAACAGGTGTAGTAGACCTTACAGTGAAATGCTGAATACAACAGGTGTAGTAGACCTTACAGTGAAATGCTGAATACAACAGGTGTAGTAGACCTTACAGTGAAATGCTGAATACAACAGGTGTAGTAGACCTTACAGTGAAATGCTGAATACAACAGGTGTAGTAGACCTTACAGTGAAATGCTGAATACAACAGGTGTAGTAGACCTCACAGTGAAATGCTGAATACAACAGGTGTAGTAGACCTCACAGTGAAATGCTGAATACAACAGGTGTAGTAGACCTCACAGTGAAATGCTGAATACAACAAGTGTAGTAGACCTCACAGTGAAATGCTGAATACAACAGGTGTAGTAGACCTCACAGTGAAATGCTGAATACAACAGGTGTAGTAGACCTCACAGTGAAATGCTGAATACAACAGGTGTAGTAGACCTTACAGTGAAATGCTGAATACAACAGGTGTAGACCTCACAGTGAAATGCTGAATACAACAGGTGTAGTAGACCTCACAGTGAAATGCTGAATACAACAGGTGTAGTAGACCTCACAGTGAAATGCTGAATACAACAGGTGTAGTAGACCTCACAGTGAAATGCTGAATACAACAGGTGTAGTTGACCTTACAGTGAAATGCTGAATACAACAGGTGTAGTAGACCTCACAGTGAAATGCTGAATACAACAGGTGTAGTAGACCTCACAGTGAAATGCTGAATACAACAGGTGTAGTAGACCTCACAGTGAAATGCTGAATACAACAGGTGTAGTAGACCTCACAGTGAAATACTGAATACAACAGGTGTAGTAGACCTCACAGTGAAATGCTGAATACAACAGGTGTAGTAGACCTCACAGTGAAATGCTGAATACAACAGGTGTAGTAGACCTCACAGTGAAATGCTGAATACAACAGGTGTAGTAGACCTTACAGTGAAATGCTGAATACAACAGGTGTAGTAGACCTTACAGTGAAATGCTGAATACAACAGGTGTAGTAGACCTCACAGTGAAATGCTGAATACAACAGGTGTAGTAGACCTCACAATGAAATGCTGAATACAACAGGTGTAGTAGACCTCACAGTGAAATGCTGAATACAACAGGTGTAGTAGACCTCACAGTGAAATGCTGAATACAACAGGTGTAGTAGACCTTAGTGAAATGCTGAATACAACAGGTGTAGACCTCACTGTGAAATGCTGAATACAACAGGTGTAGTAGACCTTACAGTGAAATGCTGAATACAACAGGTGTAGTAGACCTCACAGTGAAATGCTGAATACAACAGTGTAGTAGACCTCACAGTGAAATGCTGAATACAACAGGTGTAGTAGACCTCACAGTGAAATGCTGAATACAACAGGTGTAGTAGACCTCACAGTGAAATGCTGAATACAACAGGTGTAGTAGACCTCACAGTGAAATGCTGAATACAACAGGTGTAGTAGACCTCACAGTGAAATGCTGAATACAACAGGTGTAGTAGACCTCACAGTGAAATGCTGAATACAACAGGTGTAGTAGACCTCACAGTGAAATGCTGATACAACAGGTGTAGTAGACCTCACAGTGAAATGCTGAATACAACAGGTGTAGGTAGACCTCACAGTGAAATGCTGAATACAACAGGTGTAGTAGACCTTACAGTGAAATGCTGAATACAACAGGTGTAGTAGACCTTACAGTGAAATGCTGAATACAACAGGTGTAGTAGACCTCACAGTGGAAATGCTGAATACAACAGGTGTAGTAGACCTTACAGTGAAATGCTGAATACAACATGTGTAGTAGACCTCACAGTGAAATGCTGAATACAACCAGGTGGAGTAGACCTTACAGTGAACTGCTGAATACAACAGGTGTAGTAGACCTTACAGTGAAATGCTGAATACAACAGGTGTAGTAGACCTTACAGTGAAATGCTGAATACAACAGGTGTAGTAGACCTTACAGTGAAATGCTGAATACAACAGGTGTAGTAGACCTTACAGTGAAATGCTGAATACAACAGGTGTAGTAGACCTTACAGTGAAATGCTGAATACAACAGGTGTAGTAGACCTTACAGTGAAATGCTGAATACAACAGGTGTAGTAGACCTTACAGTGAAATGCTGAATACAACAGGTGTAGTAGACCTCACAGTGAAATGCTGAATACAACAGGTGTAGTAGACCTCACAGTGAAATGCTGAATACAACAAGTGTAGTAGACCTCACAGTGAAACGCTGAGTACAACAGGTGTAGTAGACCTTACTGTGAAACGCTGAATACAACAAGTGTAGACCTCTACTAGTGAATGCTGAATACCAACAGGTAGTAGACCTCACAGTGAAATGCTGAATACAACAAGTGTAGTAGACCTCACAGTGAAATGCTGAATACAACAGGTGTAGTAGACCTCACAGTGAAATGCTGAATACAAACAGGTGTAGTAGACCTTACAGTGAAACTGCTGAATACAACAGGTGTAGTAGACCTCTACAGTGAAATGCTGAATACAACAGGTGTAGTGACCTACAGTGAAATGCTGAATACAACAGGTGTAGTAGACCTTACAGTGAAATGCTGAATACAACAGGTGTAGTAGACCTTACAGTGAAATGCTGATACAACAGGTGTAGAACCTCTACAGTGAAATGCTGAATACAACAGGTGTAGTAGACCTTACAGTGAAATGCTGAATACAACAGGTGTAGTAGACCTTACAGTGAAATGCTGAATACAACAGGTGTAGTAGACCTCACAGTGAAATGCTGAATACAACAGGTGTAGTAGACCTCACAGTGAAATGCTGAATACAACAGGTGTGATAGACCTTACAGGGAAATGCTGAATACAACAGGTGTAGTTAGACCTACACGTGGAATGCTGAATACAAACAGGTGTAAGTAGACCTCACAGTGAAATGCTGAATATCAACAGGTGTAGTAGACCTCACAGTGAAATGCTGAATACAACAGGTGTAGTTAGACCTTACAGTGAAATGCTGAATACAACAGGTGTAGTAGACCTTACAGTGAAATGCTGACTACAACAGGCTGTAGTAGACCTTACAGTGAAATGCTGAATACAACAGGTGTAGTAGACTTACAGTGAAATGCTGAATACAACAGGTGTAGTAGACCTTACAGTGAAATGCTGAATACAACAGGTGTAGTAGACCTCACAGTGAA
>NW_024059111.1:0-41002 GCF_016432855.1 Salvelinus namaycush | reverse complement strand
ACACCAACCACTACTCCATGCAGTATTATAGACCACCAACCAAAACTCTCCCTGTCAGTATTATAGACCACCAACACTACTCTCAGTATTATAGACCACCAACCACTACTCAGTATTATAGACCACCAACCACTACTCTCAGTATTATAGACCACCAACCACTACTCTCCCTGTCAGAATTATAGACCACAAACCACTACTCTCAGTATTATAGACCACAACCACTACTCCCTCTCAGTATTATAGACCACCAACCACTACTCTCCATGTCAGAATTATAGACCACCAACCACTACTCTCAGTATTATAGACACCAACCACTACTCTCAGTATTATAGACCACCAACCACTACTCTCAGTATTATAGACCACCAACCACTACTCTCAGTATATAGACCACCAACCACTACTCTCAGTATTATAGACCACCAACCACTACTCTCAGTATTATAGACCACCAACCACTACTCTTCAGTATTATAGACTACCAACCACTACTCCAGTATTATAGACCACCAACCACTACTCTCCCTGTCAGTATTATAGACCACCAACCACTACTCCTCAGTATTATAGACCACCAACCACTACTCTCCTTATGTCAGTATTATAGGACCACCAACCACTACTCCTCAGTATTATAGACCACCAACCCCTACTCTCCATGTCAGAATTATAGACCACCAACCACTACTCTCTCAACGTATTTATAGACCACCAACCACTTACTCTCCATGTCAGTATTATAGACAACCAACCACTACTCTCCAGTATTATCGACACACCAACCACTACTCTCCATGGTCAGTATTATAGACCACCAACCACTACTCTCAGTATTTATAGCACACCAACCACTTACTCCCATGTTTTTTTCTAACCATACCATCTCCATGTCAGTAATTATAGACCACAACCCACTACTCTCAGTATTATAGACCACCAACCACTACTCTCAGTAATTATAGACCACCAACACTACTCTCAGAATTATAGACCACCAACCACTACTCTCAGTATTATAGACCACCAACCACTACTCTCAGTATTATAGACACAACCACTACTCTCATGTATTATAGACCACCAACCACTACTCTCCATGTCAGTAATTATAGACCACCAACCACTACTCTCCATGTCAGTATTATAGACCACCAACCACTACTCTCCATGTCAGTATTATAGCCACCAACCACTACTCTCCATGTCAGTATTATAGACCACCAACCCCTACTCTCCATGTCAGTATTATAGACCACCAACCACTACTCATGCAGTATTATAGACCACCAACCACTACTCTCAGTATTATAGACCACCAACCACTACTCTCAGTATTATAGACCACCAACCACTACTCTCAGTATTATAGACAACCAACCACTACTCTCAGTATTATAGACCACCACCACTACTCTCCATGTCAGTATTATAGACCTACCAACCACTACTCTCCATGTCAGTATTATAGACCACCAACCACTACTCTCCATGTCAGTATTATAGACCACCAACCACTACTCTCAGTATTATAGACCACCAACCACTACTCTCAGTATTATAGACCACCAACCACTACTCTCAGTATTATAGACCACCAACCACTACTCTCAGTATTATAGACCACCAACCACTACTCTCAGTATTATAGACCAACCAACCACTACTCTCAGTATTATAGACCACCAACCACTACTCTCCATGTCAGAATTATAGACCACCAACCACTACTCTCCATGTCAGAATTATAGACCACCAACCACTACTCTCCATGTCAGTATTATAGACCACCAACCACTACTCTCCATGTCAGTATTATAGACCACCAACCACTACTCTCAGTATTATAGACCACCAACCACTACTCTCAGTATTATAGACCACCAACCACTACTCTCCATGTCAGTATTATAGACCACCAACCACTACTCTCAGTATTATAGACCACCAACCACTACTCTCCCTGTCAGTATTATAGACCACCAACCACTACTCTCAGTAGTATAGACCACCAACCACTACTCTCCATGTCAGAATTATAGACCACCAACCACTACTCTCAGTATTATAGACCACCAACCACTACTCTCAGTATTATAGACCACCAACCACTACTCTCAGTATTATAGACCACCAACCACTACTCTCAGTATTATAGACCACCAACCACTACTCTCCATTCAGTATTATAGACCACCAACCACTACTCTCCATGTCAGTATTATAGACCACCAACCACTACTCTCCATGTCAGTATTATAGACCACCAACCACTACTCTCCATGTCAGTATTATAGACCACCAACCACTACTCTCCATGTCAGAATTATAGACCACCAACCACTACTCTCCATGTCAGAATTATAGACCACCAACCACTACTCTCAGTATTATAGACCACCAACCACTACTCTCAGAATTATAGACCACCAACCACTACTCTCAGTATTATAGACCACCAACCATTACTCTCCATGTCAGTATTATAGACCACCAACCACTACTCTCCATGTCAGTATTATAGACTACCAACCACTACTCTCCATGTCAGAATTATAGACCACCAACCACTACTCTCAGTATTATAGACCACCAACCACTACTCTCAGTATTATAGACCACCAACCACTACTCTCCATGTCAGTATTATAGACCACCAACCACTACTCTCCATGTCAGTATTATAGACCACCAACCACTACTCTCCATGTCAGTATTATAGACCACCAACCACTACTCTCAGTATTATAGACCACCAACCACTACTCTCCCTGTCAGTATTATAGACCACCAACCACTACTCTCAGTATTATAGACCACCAACCACTACTCTCCATGTCAGAATTATAGACTACCAACCACTACTCTCAGTATTATAGACCACCAACCACTACTCTCAGTATTATAGACCACCATCCACTACTCTCCCTGTCAGTATTATAGACCACCAACCACTACTCTCCATGTCAGTATTATAGACCACCAACCACTACTCTCAGTATTATAGACCACCAACCACTACTCTCCATGTCAGTATTATAGACCACCAACCACTACTCTCAGTATTATAGACCACCAACCACTACTCTCAGAATTATAGACCACCAACCACTACTCTCCCTGTCAGAATTATAGACCACCAACCACTACTCTCAGTATTATAGACCACCAACCACTACTCTCAGTATTATAGACCACCAACCACTACTCTCCATGTCAGAATTATAGACCACCAACCACTACTCTCAGTATTATAGACCACCAACCACTACTCTCAGTATTATAGACCACCAACCACTACTCTCCATGTCAGTATTATAGACCACCAACCACTACTCTCAGTATTATAGACCACCAACCACTACTCTCCATGTCAGAATTATAGACCACCAACCACTACTCTCAGTATTATAGACCACCAACCACTACTCTCAGTATTATAGACCACCAACCACTACTCTCAGTATTATAGACCACCAACCACTACTCTCAGTATTATAGACCACCAACCACTACTCTCCCTCTCAGTATTATAGACCACCAACCACTACTCTCAGTATTATAGACCACCAACCACTACTCTCAGTATTATAGACCACCAACCACTACTCTCCATGTCAGAATTATAGACCACCAACGACTACTCTCAGTATTATAGACCACCAACCACTACTCTCAGTATTATAGACCACCAACCACTACTCTCCATGTCAGTATTATAGACCACCAACCACTACTCTCAGTATTATAGACCACCAACCACTACTCTCCCTGTCAGAATTATAGACCACCAACCACTACTCTCAGTATTATAGACCACCAACCACTACTCTCCCTCTCAGTATTATAGACCACCAACCACTACTCTCCATGTCAGAATTATAGACCACCAACCACTACTCTCAGTATTATAGACCACCAACCACTACTCTCAGTATTATAGACCACCAACCACTACTCTCAGTATTATAGACCACCAACCACTACTCTCAGTATTATAGACCACCAACCACTACTCTCAGTATTATAGACCACCAACCACTACTCTCAGTATTATAGACCACCAACCACTACTCTCAGTATTATAGACTACCAACCACTACTCTCAGTATTATAGACCACCAACCACTACTCTCCATGTCAGTATTATAGACCACCAACCACTACTCTCAGTATTATAGACCACCAACCACTACTCTCAGTATTATAGACCACCAACCACTACTCTCAGTATTATAGACCACCAACCACTACTCTCAGTATTATAGACCACCAACCACTACTCTACATGTCAGTATTATAGACCACCAACCACTACTCTCAGTATTATAGACCACCAACCACTACTCTCCATGTCAGAATTATAGACCACCAACCACTACTCTCAGTATTATAGACCACCAACCACTACTCTCAGAATTATAGACCACCAACCACTACTCTCAGTATTATAGACCACCAACCACTACTCTCAGTATTATAGACCACCAACCACTACTCTCCATGTCAGTATTATAGACCACCAACCACTACTCTCCATGTCAGTATTATAGACCACCAACCACTACTCTCCATGTCAGTATTATAGACCACCAACCACTACTCTCCATGTCAGAATTATAGACCACCAACCCCTACTCTCCATGTCAGTATTATAGACCACCAACCACTACTCTCAGTATTATAGACCACCAACCACTACTCTCAGTATTATAGACCACCAACCACTACTCTCAGTATTATAGACCACCAACCACTACTCTCAGTATTATAGACCACCAACCACTACTCTCCATGTCAGTATTATAGACTACCAACCACTACTCTCCATGTCAGTATTATAGACCATCAACCACTACTCTCCATGTCAGTATTATAGACCACCAACCACTACTCTCAGTATTATAGACCACCAACCACTACTCTCAGTATTATAGACCACCAACCACTACTCTCAGTATTATAGACCACCAACCACTACTCTCAGTATTATAGACCACCAACCACTACTCTCAGTATTATAGACCACCAACCACTACTCTCAGTATTATAGACCACCAACCACTACTCTCCATGTCAGAATTATAGACCACCAACCACTACTCTCCATGTCAGAATTATAGACCACCAACCACTACTCTCCATGTCAGTATTATAGACCACCAACCACTACTCTCCATGTCAGTATTATAGACCACCAACCACTACTCTCAGTATTATAGACCACCAACCACTACTCTCAGTATTATAGACCACCAACCACTACTCTCCATGTCAGTATTATAGACCACCAACCACTACTCTCAGTATTATAGACCACCAACCACTACTCTCCCTGTCAGTATTAAAGATACCAACCACTACTCTCAGTAGTATAGACCACCAACCACTACTCTCCATGTCAGAATTATAGACCACCAACCACTACTCTCAGTATTATAGACCACCAACCACTACTCTCAGTATTATAGACCACCAACCACTACTCTCAGTATTATAGACCACCAACCACTACTCTCAGTTTTATAGACCACCAACCACTACTCTCAGTATTATAGACCACCAACCACTACTCTCCATGTCAGTATTATAGACCACCAACCACTACTCTCAGTATTATAGACCACCAACCACTACTCTCAGTATTATAGACCACCAACCACTACTCTCAGTATTATAGACCACCAACCACTACTCTCAGTATTATAGACCACCAACCACTACTCTCAGTATTATAGACCACCAACCACTACTCTCAGTATTATAGACCACCAACCACTACTCTCCATGTCAGTATTATAGACCACCAACCACTACTCTCCATGTCAGTATTATAGACCACCAACCACTACTCTCCATGTCAGTATTATAGACCACCAACCACTACTCTCCATGTCAGTATTATAGACCACCAACCACTACTCTCCATGTCAGTATTATAGACCACCAACCACTACTCTCCATGTCAGAATTATAGACCACCAACCACTACTCTCCATTTCAGAATTATAGACCACCAACCACTACTCTCAGTATTATAGACCACCAACCACTACTCTCAGAATTATAGACCACCAACCACTACTCTCAGTATTATAGACCACCAACCACTACTCTCAGTATTATAGACCACCAACCACTACTCTCCATGTCAGTATTATAGACCACCAACCACTACTCTCCATGTCAGTATTATAGACCACCAACCACTACTCTCCATGTCAGTATTATAGACCACCAACCACTACTCTCCATGTCAGAATTATAGACCACCAACCCCTACTCTCCATGTCAGTATTATAGACCACCAACCACTACTCTCAGTATTATAGACCACCAACCACTACTCTCAGTATTATAGACCACCAACCACTACTCTCAGTATTATAGACCACCAACCACTACTCTCCATGTCAGTATTATAGACCACCAACCACTACTCTCCATGTCAGTATTATAGACCACCAACCACTACTCTCCATGTCAGTATTATAGACCACCAACCACTACTCTCAGTATTATAGACCACCAACCACTACTCTCAGTATTATAGACCACCAACCACTACTCTCAGTATTATAGACCACCAACCACTACTCTCAGTATTATAGACCACCAACCACTACTCTCAGTATTATAGACCACCAACCACTACTCTCAGTATTATAGACCACCAACCACTACTCTCCATGTCAGAATTATAGACCACCAACCACTACTCTCCATGTCAGAATTATAGACCACCAACCACTACTCTCCATGTCAGTATTATAGACCACCAACCACTACACTCCATGTCAGTATTATAGACCACCAACCACTACTCTCAGTATTATAGACCACCAACCACTACTCTCAGTATTATAGACCACCAACCACTACTCTCCATGTCAGTATTATAGACCACCAACCACTACTCTCAGTATTATAGACCACCAACCACTACTCTCCCTGTCAGTATTATAGACCACCAACCACTACTCTCCATGTCAGTATTATAGACCACCATCCACTACTCTCAGTATTATAGACCACCAACCACTACTCTCAGTATTATAGACCACCAACCACTACTCTCCATGTCAGAATTATAGACCACCAACCACTACTCTCCATGTCAGTATTATAGACCACCAACCACTACTCTCCATGTCAGAATTATAGACCACCAACCACTACTCTCAGTATTATAGACCACCAACCACTACTCTCAGTATTATAGACCACCATCCACTACTCTCCCTGTCAGTATTATAGACCACCAACCACTACTCTCCATGTCAGTATTATAGACCACCAACCACTACTCTCAGTATTATAGACCACCAACCACTACTCTCAGTATTATAGACCACCAACCACTACTCTCAGTATTATAGACCACCAACCACTACTCTCCATGTCAGTATTATAGACCACCATCCACTACTCTCAGTATTATAGACCACCAACCACTACTCTCAGTATTATAGACCACCATCCACTACTCTCAGTATTATAGACCACCAACCACTACTCTCAGTATTATAGACCACCAACCACTACTCTCCATGTCAGAATTATAGACCACCAACCACTACTCTCCATGTCAGTATTATAGAACACCAACCACTACTCTCCATGTCAGTATTATAGACCACCAACCACTACTCTCCATGTCAGTATTATAGACCACCAACCACTACTCTCCATGTCAGTATTATAGACCACCAACCACTACTCTCAGTATTATAGACCACCAACCACTACTCTCCATGTATTATAGACCACCAACCACTACTCTCAGTATTATAGACCACCAACCACTACTCTCAGTATTATAGACCACCAACCACTACTCTCAGTATTATAGACCACCAACCACTACTCTCAGTATTATAGACCACCAACCACTACTCTCAGTATTATAGACCACCAACCACTACTCTCAGTATTATAGACCACCAACCACTACTCTCAGTATTATAGACCACCAACCACTACTCTCAGTATTATAGACCACCAACCACTACTCTCCATGTCAGAATTATAGACCACCAACCACTACTCTCCATGTCAGTATTATAGACCACCAACCACTACTCTCCATGTCAGTATTATAGACCACCAACCACTACTCTCAGTATTATAGACCACCAACCACTACTCTCAGTATTATAGACCACCAACCACTACTCTCCATGTCAGAATTATAGACCACCAACCACTACTCTCCATGTCAGTATTATAGACCACCAACCACTACTCTCCATGTCAGAATTATAGACCACCAACCACTACTCTCAGTATTATAGACCACCAACCACTACTCTCCATGTCAGTATTATAGACCACCAACCACTACTCTCAGTATTATAGACCACCAACCACTACTCTCAGTATTATAGACCACCAACCACTACTCTCAGTATTATAGACCACCAACCACTACTCTCAGTATTATAGACCACCAACCACTACTCTCAGTATTATAGACCACCAACCACTACTCTCAGTATTATAGACCACCAACCACTACTCTCAGTATTATAGACCACCAACCACTACTCTCAGTATTATAGACCACCAACCACTACTCTCAGTATTATAGACCACCAACCACTACTCTCAGTATTATAGACCACCAACCACTACTCTCAGTATTATAGACCACCAACCACTACTCTCCCTGTCAGTATTATAGACCACCAACAGACAGTGGGATAGAAGGAATATCAGTCCATGTGTTTTAATCTACTTTAATGAGTTTAGCTCACTACTCTGTGTATTTATTCCATAGGGTCCTGGTCAAAAGTAGTGCACCATGTAGGGAATAGGGTGCCATTTGGGACATAGCCTCTTTTCACCGCTGAAATGAGTTACGGCTCCTTGTCAGAAAGGCCTCTTGTCAAAGACAACCTTAAAAGGTGCTATCTGCAATTGCCAAATCCATTTCTGGACTTTTAAATTCATTATATATACCCATTGATTCTTGAAGAATATAATGTATAAATGCCTCATGATGTAACGGCTGTTGGAAGGAGAGGACCAAGGTGCAGCGTGGTACGTGTCCATATTTATTAAATTAACACTGAAATAACAAAAATAACAAAGATAACGACCAAAACAGTTCTGGCTGGTGCAGACACACAAAACAAGAAACAACTACCCACAAACACAGGTGGGAACAGGCTACCTAAGTATGGTTCTCAATCAGAGACAACGATAGACAGCTGCCTCTGATTGGGAACCATACCAGGCCAAACACATAGAAAAGGACAACATAGAACAAAAACATAGAATGCCCAACCCAACTCACGCCCGGACCAAACCAAAATAGAGACATAACAAAGGAACTAAGGTCAGGGCGTGACACATGAGCTTAGTTCAACTGTCATACCTCATCAGAACCCAAAATATAAGATGGTTTTAGTAATTTTAAACAAACACCGAATAGCTTCAAAACATGGTTACAATTATAATGTTGATCTCGATGGATGGTCAGTCGTTGCATCCATAGCTGTGTCTATGAATTTGAGAGCAGTAACCTTTCTCCAACCTGTTCACTCAGCTGTTTACTGAAACAGTGGCAGAGTGGCCGCTTTGTTCTTGTTTGAACTGCAGATGGCCCCATTAACATCTCCGACAGACAACACAATCACCTCCGAGTTGTTTTCTCAGAGTTCTGGGTCAGAAAACAGCCTCGAATCAACATTGTGTCAACATTGCCTTGATAGTTGTCAAATAACCTCAATTCAATCATCGATTAACTAAAAGGACAAGGTCTGATGTTGAATTTTGGGGACCAAAGCCTGGTTCAAAGCTGGGTTAAATAACCATGTTGACAAAATGATGTTGAAATAACATTGAGACAACGATGTTGATTCAACCTGTGTGTACCCACAGGTCTCCCGTCCTCTCTCTGTCTTCATCCCAGACAGCAGGACCACATTATGATGGTTTTCATCAGCGCTGGTGTCAGAAGATCCCTATTTCCCATCAACACAGACAATGTTTCGGTTGTCCACCTACTTCTGCAGGTCGCAAATAGCAAACTTATAATTTATTCATTATCGACACAAACTGAATGAAATGAAAAAGGCTTTTTGAACATGACATGTGTTCGATCCGTTGACATTTCACAGACGATTGTTTTTTTTGGTGAGAAAATCGTCTAAAAACAACAGTAACTTTGTACTAATATGAAAACAGCATATTCTAAAATATGAAATAACTACACGTCTCATAATCTATATCCATATTATTTTATGTCCTCCGGATTTGAGAAGAAAGAGGACTAGTTCAATGGTGAACTTGTCAGCAAGCCGTAATTCTCTCACAGCATCCAGCCTAGCTGACACCATGCTAGCCTAGCTGACACCATGCTAGCCTAGCTGACACCATGCTAACCTAGCTGACACCATGCTAGCCTAGCTGACACCATGCTAGCCTAGCTGACACCATGCTAGCCTAGCTGACACCATGCTAACCTAGCTGACACCATGCTAACCTAGCTGACACCATGCTAACCTAGCTGACACCATGCTAACCTAGCTGACACCATGCTAGCCTAGCTGACACCATGCTAGCCTAGCTGACACCATGCTAGCCTAGCTGACACCATGCTAACCTAGCTGACACCATGCTAGCCTAGCTGACACCATGCTAACCTATCTGACACCATGCTAACCTAGCTGACACCATGCTAACCTAGCTGACACCATGCTAGCCTAGCTGACACCATGCTAGCCTAGCTGACACCATGCTAGCCTAGCTGACACCATGCTAACCTAGCTGACACCATGCTAGCCTAGCTGACACCATGCTAGCCAAGCTGACACCATGCTAACCTAGCTGACACCATGCTAGCCTAGCTGACACCATGCTAGCCAAGCTGACACCATGCTAACCTAGCTGACACCATGCTAGCCTAGCTGACACCATACTAGCCTATTTGACACCATGCTAGCCTAGCTGACAACATGCTAACCTAGCTGACACCATTATATTTTCCTGATGTATAACCACTTTGTTTCTCTGGCCTCCATTGATTTATTCGCCTTAGTTTGGGCCATCCTACAAGGGTCAAAACTCCAATAAGTTTGGAATGGATTATGATAGAGACATGAGGTTTGGGACCACAGGAGGTTGGTGGCACCTTAATTGGGGAGGACGGGCAACACTGCATCAAGGGGATGTCTGATCCACACACTCCTACAGACTCAGGGTGATCTCTGATCCACACAAACCTACAGACACAAAGGGATGTCTGATCTACACAGACCTACAGACTCAGGGTGATGTCTGATCCACACAAACCTACAGACTCTGGGTGATCTCTGATCCACACAAACCTACAGACTCTGGGTGATCTCTGATCCACACAGACCTACAGACTCTGAGTGATCTCTGATCCACACAGACCTACAGACTCTGGGTGATGTCTGATCCACACAAACCTACAGACTCTGGGTGATCTCTGATCCACACAGACCTACAGACACAGGAAGTGAGTCCCAAATGGAACCCTAATTAGTAATAGTGCACTACCTTTGACCAGAGCCCAATGGCCGACCTCTTCCTCCTCCTTCTCCCTGTACTCCTCCTCCGTCCTCCTCCTCCCTCCTCCTCCTTCGTCCTCCTCCTTCTCCCTGTCCTCCATCTCTCATTATAGCACGTATCCCCACTCCAGATGTCAGTCCAGACATCTTGGCTGGGTAAGTGTGAGTGTGTAATTGGAGAATGACTGGTCAGGGCCGCTGGGTCCGCCCATTCAGTGAAAAACCAGATGGATTTCTACTGACAAGCAAAAATAACACAAATGTGGTGATGTTCATTTCATTTGTTATGGGGGGGGACCCTACAAATAGCACCCTACTCCCTATATGTCTAGTGCACTACTGTTATGGTGCCTGTTCCAAAGTAGTGCACTAGAAAGGGACTAGGATGCCATTTTGGGACCCATCCAAAGATGTCAGAAGTCTGGTTTGTGACGGCCTTCATTGGAATCAACAACAATACAGAGGGTGTACTGATTGTCAATAACAGCAACAAACCATGACAATTCGTTAGGCTAGTGGGCGTCCTATCACCTGTGACCACAGAACATCGGCCGTCATTTTCTATTCATTTCCCGACGAATCTACATGTTGAATCACCATCGTTCGTCAACACCCAGCAGGTGAGATATTCTACATGTTGAATCACCATCGTTCGTCAACACCCAGCAGGTGAGATATTCTACATGTTGAATCACCATCGTTCGTCAACACCCAGCAGGTGAGATATTCTACTGCGCATGGCCAAAGGTCTGGTTGGTCTGTCTGCAGGGCCCTGAGTTTCTCCTGGCCATGATCTACTGCCGACAGCCAAAGGTCTGGTTGGTCTGTCTGCAGGGCCCTGAGTTTCTCCTGGCCATGATCTACTGCCGACAGCCAAAGGTCTGGTTGGTCTGTCTGCAGGGCCCTGAGTTTCCCCTGGCCGTGATCTACTGCAGACAGCCAAAGGTCTGGTTGGTCTGTCTGCAGGGCCCTGAGTTTCTCCTGAACAGGTGACCTAACCAGGAGAATCTCCAGTTCCTATCCCAGAACCTCCCTGTGCATTTCATTTCCTAATTTAAAGGTGGACCGTTTTATTCCACACTAGATTTCCTACAAGGCTGTTGTAGAACATAATGTGGGTTTGTGCTTGAACAACAAGTGAAGCGGAGCTACCTTAAACCCAGAATCCTGAATGGTGAAATGTTTCTTCATGTTGAAACTGCCTCGTCCGTCTGGCATATTAAAACAATAAAGAAGTTACTGTAGACAACAAACACAGTTCTTTTACACGAGCGATAGAACTGCAGGATATGTGCTGCCATCTTTTACCACACTGCTTGACGTACCTCTGTTTCCTCCACAACAACAATAAGGAAGGTGCTGTGGTGGACAGGGGCTCTGTTTCCTCCTCAACAACAATAAGGAAGGTGCTGTGGTGGACAGGGGCTCTGTTTCCTCCACAACAACAATAAGGAAGGTGCTGTGGTGGACAGGGGCTCTGTTTCCTCCACAACAACAATAAGGAAGGTGCTGTGCTGGACAGGGGCTCTGTTTCCTCCACAACAACAATAAGGAAGGTGGTGGACAGGGGCTCTGTTTCCTCCACAACAACAATAAGGAAGGTGCTGTGGTGGACAGCGGCTCTGTTTCCTCCACAACAACAATAAGGAAGGTGCTGTGGTGGACAGGGGCTCTGTTTCCTCCTCAACAACAATAAGGAAGGTGCTGTGGTGGACAGGGGCTCTGTTTCCTCCACAACAATAAGGAAGGTGCTGTGGTGGACAGGGGCTCTGTTTCCTCCACAACAACAAGGAAGGTGCTGTGGTGGACAGGGGCTCTGTTTCCTCCACAACAACAATAAGGAAGGTGCTGTGGTGGACAGGGGCTCTGTTTCCTCCACAACAACAATAAGGAAGGTGCTGTGCTGGACAGGGGCTCTGTTTCCTCCACAACAACAATAAGGAAGGTGCTGTGGTGGACAGGGGCTCTGTTTCCTCCACAACAACAATAAGGAAGGTGCTGTGGTGGACAGGGGCTCTGTTTCCTCAACAACAACAATAAGGAAGGTGCTGTGGTGGACAGGGGCTCTGTTTCCTCAACAACAACAATAAGGAAGGTGCTGTGGTGGACAGGGGCTCTGTTTCCTCCACAACAACAATAAGGAAGGTGCTGTGGTGGACAGGGGCTCTGTTTCCTCCACAACAACAATAAGGAAGGTGCTGTGGTGGACAGGGGCTCTGTTTCCTCCACAACAACAATAAGGAAGGTGCTGTGGTGGACAGGGGCTCTGTTTCCTCCACAACAACAATAAGGAAGGTGCTGTGGTGGACAGCGGCTCTGTTTCCTCCTCAACAACAATAAGGAAGGTGCTGTGGTGGACAGGGGCTCTGTTTCCTCCACAACAATAAGGAAGGTGCTGTGGTGGACAGGGGCTCTGTTTCCTCCACAACAACAATAAGGAAGGTGCTGTGGTGGACAGGGGCTCTGTTTCCTCCACAACAACAATAAGGAAGGTGCTGTGGTGGACAGGGGCTCTGTTTCCTCCACAACAATAAGGAAGGTGCTGTGGTGGACAGGGGCTCTGTTTCCTCCACAACAACAATAAGGAAGGTGCTGTGGTGGACAGGGGCTCTGTTTCCTCCACAACAATAAGGAAGGTGCTGTGGTGGACAGGGGCTCTGTTTCCTCCTCAACAACAATAAGGAAGGTGCTGTGGTGGACAGGGGCTCTGTTTCCTCAACAACAACAATAAGGAAGGTGATGTGGTGGACAGGGGCTCTGTTTCCTCCTCAACAACAATAAGGAAGGTGCTGTGGTGGACAGGGGCTCTGTTTCCTCCTCAACAATAAGGAAGGTGCTGTGGTGGACAGGGGCTCTGTTTCCTCAACAACAATAAGGAAGGTGCTGTGGTGGACAGGGGCTCTGTTTCCTCCACAACATCAATAAGGAAGGTGCTGTGGTGGACAGGGGCTCTGTTTCCTCCACAACAACAATAAGGAAGGTGCTGTGGTGGACAGGGGCTCTGTTTCCTCCACAACATCAATAAGGAAGGTGCTGTGGTGGACAGGGGCTCTGTTTCCTCCACAACATCAATAAGGAAGGTGCTGTGGTGGACAGGGGCTCTGTTTCCTCCACAACAATAAGGAAGGTGCTGTGGTGGACAGGGGCTCTGTTTCCTCCACAACATCAATAAGGAAGGTGCTGTGGTGGACAGGGGCTCTGTTTCCTCCACAACATCAATAAGGAAGGTGCTGTGGTGGACAGGGGCTCTGTTTCCTCCACAACAATAAGGAAGGTGCTGTGGTGGACAGGGGCTCTGTTTCCTCAACAACAACAATAAGGAAGGTGCTGTGGTGGACAGGGGCTCTGTTTCCTCCACAACAACAATAAGGAAGGTGCTGTGGTGGACAGGGGCTCTGTTTCCTCCACAACAACAATAAGGAAGGTGCTGTGGTGGACAGCGGCTCTGTTTCCTCCACAACAACAATAAGGAAGGTGCTGTGGTGGACAGGGGCGCTGTTTCCTCCACAACAACAATAAGGAAGGTGCTGTGGTGGACAGGGGCTCTGTTTCCTCCTCAACAACAATAAGGAAGGTGCTGTGGTGGACAGGGGCTCTGTTTCCTCCACAACAACAATAAGGAAGGTGCTGTGGTGGACAGCGGCTCTGTTTCCTCCACAACAACAATAAGGAAGGTGCTGTGGTGGACAGGGGCGCTGTTTCCTCCACAACAACAATAAGGAAGGTGCTGTGGTGGACAGGGGCTCTGTTTCCTCCTCAACAACAATAAGGAAGGTGCTGTGGTGGACAGGGGCTCTGTTTCCTCCTCAACAACAATAAGGAAGGTGCTGTGGTGGACAGGGGCTCTGTTTCCTCCTCAACAACAATAAGGAAGGTGCTGTGGTGGACAGGGGCTCTGTTTCCTCCTCAACAACAATAAGGAAGGTGCTGTGGTGGACAGGGGCTCTGTTTCCTCCTCAACAACAATAAGGAAGGTGCTGTGGTGGACAGGGGCTCTGTTTCCTCCTCAACAACAATAAGGAAGGTGCTGTGGTGGACAGGGGCTCTGTTTCCTCCTCAACAACAATAAGGAAGGTGCTGTGGTGGACAGGGGCGCTGTTTCCTCCACAACAACAATAAGGAAGGTGCTGTGGTGGACAGGGGCTCTGTTTCCTCCTCAACAACAATAAGGAAGGTGATGGACAGGGGCTCTGTTTCCTCCACAACAACAATAAGGAAGGTGCTGTGGTGGACAGGGGCTCTGTTTCCTCCTCAACAACAATAAGGAAGGTGCTGTGGTGGACAGGGGCTCTGTTTCCTCCACAACAACAATAAGGAAGGTGCTGTGGTGGACAGGGGCTCTGTTTCCTCCACAACAACAATAAGGAAGCTGCTGTGGTGGACAGGGGCTCTGTTTCCTCCACAACAACAATAAGGAAGGTGCTGTGGTGGACAGGGGCTCTGTTTCCTCCACAACAACAATAAGGAAGGTGCTGTGGTGGACAGGGGCTCTGTTTCCTCCACAACAACAATAAGGAAGGTGCTGTGGTGGACAGCGGCTCTGTTTCCTCCACAACAACAATAAGGAAGGTGCTGTGGTGGACAGGGGCTCTGTTTCCTCCACAACAACAATAAGGAAGGTGCTGTGGTGGACAGGGGCTCTGTTTCCTCCACAACATCAATAAGGAAGGTGCTGTGGTGGACAGCGGCTCTGTTTCCTCCACAACAATAAGGAAGGTGGTGGACAGGGGCTCTGTTTCCTCCACAACAACAATAAGGAAGGTGCTGTGGTGGACAGGGGCTCTGTTTCCTCCTCAACAACAATAAGGAAGGTGATGGACAGGGGCTCTGTTTCCTCCACAACAACAATAAGGAAGGTGCTGTGGTGGACAGGGGCTCTGTTTCCTCCACAACAACAATAAGGAAGGTGCTGTGGTGGACAGGGGCTCTGTTTCCTCCTCAACAACAATAAGGAAGGTGCTGTGGTGGACAGCGGCTCTGTTTCCTCCACAACAACAATAAGGAAGGTGCTGTGGTGGACAGGGGCTCTGTTTCCTCCACAACAACAATAAGGAAGGTGCTGTGGTGGACAGGGGAGCTGTTTCCCCTGATGCGGATTCCATCTTTAAATCAGAACAGAATCTCAAGAAAGTGGTGGAGGCATGACATTTTTCTCCATCGTAAAAACTCTCTTTTATAATGAATGAATCTAAAATACTGGGCCGTTTCAGTCCTGGTAGACCTTCATTAGAGTTCTTTAGGTCCACCATGACCTGAACCTCACAGTATTTAAAAAAATGATTCATGATAAAATTGATGGAAAAGAGAGTCACACCTCACTTTCTACCTACAGGCTGTGGTACAAATATCACATGAATATCATTGGCCCGTGTTCTCGCTCTGTTACGTTTAATATCTTTTATTACAATGTTTCAGGGTTTAATTAAACAGCCAACGGACGCATTTACATAATAACTTTAATTCAAGCAGTCAACTATGCATGAATATCTAATATCTAATCATAATTACCCACATGACTTCACACACACACACACTGCCAGTCCTGATTCATTAACAGGGTTCTCCAGACTTTCCTTTGATGAGAGTGAAACGGCATTCATATGAAAACAACATCTAGTAACTCTTCTGTTTTCAAAATTCAAATGGTTGAAATTACACTTTTATTCATTAAATAAATGACTTTTTCCCCCATCCATATTTCCAATATGAATAATTACTCATATTTACATGCTGGAGGGACACAGTTCTATCTGCATCTCAAATGGCACCCTATTCCCTAGAGAGTGCCGATTGGCCCTGATCAGAATGTAGTATACTACATAGGAACCAGGGTGCCATTTGGGATTCAGACAGAACTGTGTATGATGGCCCGTAGTAACATGGCAGCACTAGTCAATAATAAACATATTAGGCATATTTGGGCAGTCTTGATACATTTTGTTTGAACATAAATGCAATGGTTCATTGGATCAGTCTAAAACTTTGCACATACACTGCTGCCATCTAGTGGCCAAGATGTATATTGCACCTGGGCTGGAATAATACATTATAGCCTTTCTCTTGCATTTCAAAGATGATGGTACAACAAAAAGAATATGCATATCCTTGCTACAGGCAGCTAGATTTGAGTATGTCATTTCAGGAGAAAATTGAAAAAAAGGGGCAGATCCTTAAGGTTTCAACTCTATCTGAGCCTTGGTTTGGAAAGAAACAATGTTATATAGCCACAATGATTTCCCCACCCTCCCTTCAAAGTAACTTCACCGGCATAGCCATGAAAGATTGATTAATTCACATCCAACTGTATCAGTAAATTGTTATTTGGGGAGAAATGGTAGCTGAATGCAGAGTCAGACAGTGAATACCACTCCTGTGATGGGTAGAACAGCAGGTTAGAGAAAAATAAAGAGAGGAAGGAGAGAGAGAGAGAGAGAGAGAGAGAGAGAGAGAGAGAGAGAATGAAAAAGAGGGTGACAGAAAAAAGAGAGGGACAGAGAATGTCCTCTCTCTCATCCATCAACTTTATATTTATTCTTAGAAAAAGTTTTACTTGACTTGAGAAAAACAACAGAAATTCAGCCTTCACCATGACGTCTAGACAGTTCTGATTCAGGAGGACGGCCAGCTGCTGCTATTAGACTACAGGAGGACGGCCAGCTGCTGCTATTAGACTACAGGAGGATGGCCAGATGCTGCTATTAGACTACAGGAGGATGGCCAGATGCTGCTATTAGACTACAGGAGGATGGCCAGATGCTGCTATTAGACTACAGGAGGACGGCCAGCTGCTGCTATTAGACTACAGGAGGACGGCCAGCTGCTGCTATTAGACTACAGGAGGATGGCCAGATGCTGCTATTAGACTACAGGAGGATGGCCAGATGCTGCTATTAGACTACAGGAGGATGGCCAGATGCTGCTATTAGACTACAGGAGGACGGCCAGCTGCTGCTATTAGACTACAGGAGGACGGCCAGCTGCTGCTATTAGACTACAGGAGGACAGCCAGCTGCTGCTATTAGACTACAGGAGGACGGCCAGCTGCTGCTATTAGACTACAGGAGGACGGCCAGCTGCTGCTATTAGACTACAGGAGGACGGCCAACTGCATGGCTGCTATTAGACTACAGGAGGACAGCCAGCTGCTGCTATTAGACTACAGGAGGACAGCCAGCTGCTGCTATTAGACTACAGGAGGACGGCCAGCTGCTGCTATTAGACTACAGGAGGACGGCCAGCTGCTGCTATTAGACTACAGGAGGACAGCCAACTGCTGCTATTAGAATACAGGAGGACAGCCAGCTGCTGCTATTAGACTACAGGAGGACAGCCAGCTGCTGCTATTAGACTACAGGAGGACGGCCAGCTGCTGCTAGTAGACTACAGGAGGACAGCCAGCTGCTGCTATTAGACTACAGGAGGATGGCCAGATGCTGCTATTAGACTACAGGAGGATGGCCAGCTGCTGCTATTAGACTACAAGAGGACGGCCAGCTGCTGCTATTAGACTACAGGAGGACGGCCAGCTGCTGCTATTAGACTACAGGAGGACGGCCAGCTGCTGCTATTAGACTACAGGAGGACGGCCAGCTGCTGCTATTAGACTACAGGAGGACGGCCAGCTGCTGCTATTAGACTACAGGAGGACGGCCAGCTGCTGCTATTAGACTACAGGAGGACGGTCAGCTGCTGCTATTAGACTACAGGAGGACGGCCAGGCTCTGCTATTAGGCTACAGGAGGACGGCCAGCTGCTGCTATTAGACTACAGGAGGATGGCCAGCTGCTGCTATTAGACTACAGGAGGACAGCCAGGCTCTGCTATTAGGCTACAGGAGGACAGCCAGGCTCTGCTATTAGGCTACAGGAGGACAGCCAGGTTCTGTTATTCGACTACAGGAGGACAGCCAGGCTCTGCTATTCGGCTACAGGAGGACAGCCAGGCTCTGCTATTAGACTACAGGAGGACAGCCAGGCTCTGCTATTAGGCTACAGGAGGATAGCCAGGCTCTGCTATTAGGCTACAGGAGGACAGCCAGGCTCTGCTATTAGGCTACAGGAGGACAGCCAGGCTCTGCTATTAGACAACAGGAGGACAGCCAGGCTCTGCTATTAGACAACAGGAGGACAGCCAGGCTCTGCTATTAGGCTACAGGAGGACAGCCAGGCTCTGCTATTAGGCTACAGGAGGACAGCCAGGCTCTGCTATTAGACAACAGGAGGACAGCCAGGCTCTGCTATTAGACAACAGGAGGACAGCCAGGCTCTGCTATTAGACTACAGGAGGACAGCCAGGCTCTGCTATTAGGCTACAGGAGGACAGCCAGGCTCTGCTATTAGGCTACAGGAGGACAGCCAGGCTCTGCTATTAGACAACAGGAGGACAGCCAGGCTCTGCTATTAGACAACAGGAGGACAGCCAGGCTCTGCTATTAGACTACAGGAGGACAGCCAGGCTCTGCTATTCGGCTACAGGAGGACAGCCAGGCTCTGCTATTAGACTACAGGAGGACAGCCAGGCTCTGCTATTAGACTACAGGAGGACAGCCACTACAGCCAGGTGAGCTACACCACTCCAGCCAACGCTTAGCATTGAGCATGGTGATCTTAGGCTTGTGTGCGGCTGCTCTGCCATGGAAACCCATTTCATGAAGCTCCCGACGAACATTTATTGTGCTGACGTTGCAGTTTGGAACTCGGTAATGAGCGCTTCAGCACTCTGCGGTCCTGTTCTGTGAGCTTGTGTGGCCTACCACTTCACGGCTGAGCCGTTGTTGCTCCTAGACGTTTCCACTTCACAATAACAGCACTTACAGTTAACCGGGGCAGCTCTAGCAGGGCAGAAATTTGACCAACTTACTTGTTGTCAAGGTGGCATCCTATGACGGTGCCACGTTGAAAGTTGCTGAGCTATTCAGTACAGGCCATTCTACTGCCAATGTTTGTCTATGGAGATTGTATGGCTGTGTGTTCGATTTTATACACCTGTTAGCAACAGGTGTAGCTGAAATAGCCGAATCCACTAATTTGAATGAGTGTCGACATACTTTTGGAGATTGTTGTGTATCATCTACCCAGAAACCAATGCTCTCTCTCACAACGCTATATAATACATCAAATCCCAGGTGTTCAGAGTGTCCAGGAAGAATACTGTCTCAATAAACTTGATCTAATGTAATTGATTGATTGATTAATCCATTCATTCATTCAATTATGATTTCACAGATTTACAGAAAAAAAGGAGAGTGAACGACCAACCTGCCTCTCTTCCTACCTCTTCATCCCTCATTCTTCCTTTTCTATCTCTCTTTCTCCTGCTCTTCTCATCCCTTCTATCTGTCTTTCTGCTGAATATCCTCTCTGTTCTTCTCATCCCTTCTATCTGTCTTTCTCCTGAATATCCTCTCTGTTCTTCTTATCCCTTCTATCTGTCTATTCTACCATTCTCTCATTCTACCATTCTCTCATTCTACCATTCTCTCATTCCACCATTCTCTTATTCTCTCATTCTACCATTCTCTTATTCTCTCATTCTACCATTCTCTCATTCCACCATTCTCTTATTATCTCATTCTACCATTCTCTCATTCCACCATTCTCTCATTCCACCATTATCTCATTCTACCATTCTACCATTCTCTCATTCTACCATTCTCTCATTCTACCATTCTCTCATTCTACCATTCGCTCATTCCACCATTCTCTCATTCTACCATTCTCTCATTATACCATTATATCATTCTACCATTCTCTCATTCTCTCATTCTACCATTATCTCATTCTACCATTCTCTCATTCTACCATTCTACCATTCTCTCATTCTACCATTCTCTCATTATACCATTATATCATTCTACCATTCTCTCATTCTACCATTCTCTCATTCTACCATTCGCTCATTCCACCATTCTCTCATTCTCTCATTCTATCATTCTCTCATTATACCATTATACCATTCTCTCATTCTACCATTCTCTCATTCTACCATTCTCCCATTCTCTCATTCTACCATTCTCTCATTCTACCATTCACTCATTCCACCATTCTCTCATTATCTCATTCTACCATTCTCTCATTCCACCATTCTCTCATTCTACCATTCTCTCATTCTACCATTCACTCATTCTACCATTCTCTCATTATCTCATTCTACCATTCTCTCATTCTACCATTCTCTCATTCTACCATTCTCTCATTCTACCATTCACTCATTCCACCATTCTCTCATTATCTCATTCTACCATTCTCTCATTCTACTATTCTCTCATTCCACCATTCTCTCATTCTACCATTCACTCATTCTACCATTCTCTCATTATCTCATTCTACCATTCTCTCATTCTACCATTCTCTCATTCTACTATTCTCTCATTCCACCATTCTCTCATTCTACCATTCACTCATTCTACCATTCTCTCATTATCTCATTCTACCATTCTCTCATTCTACCATTCTCTCATTCTGTCCCTCTACCTCCTTGTCTTCCCATCTCTGTATCATTCTCCATGAATCCCATCAGTCCCTCCTCTTTTCTCCATTCCCTCTCTTCTCTGTCTATCTAGCTTGTTCTCTCTGTGTGTCATTTCATTCCAATAAGGCTCCAGTCCCCTCTGGCCCTGATGAAACCCAGTGTGCCATGAACAGATCATAATAACACCATCACCTGCATCTAGCAGACACTGCTGCTGCTGGCTGTAGTGCCCTATCCATCTTTTATTCATCTGTACCCCCCTCTTTCTCTCTCTGTACCCCCCCCATTCGCTCTCTGTACCCCCCCCTCATTCGCTCTCTGTACCCCCCCTCTTTCTCTCTCTGTAGCCCCCTTTTCTCTCTCTCGCTGTACTCCCTCTTTCTGTACACCCCCTCTTTCTCCCTCTCTCTCTGTACCCCCCCCTCTCTCTCTCTGTACCCCCTCTTTCTCTCTCTCTCTCTGTACCTCTCTTTTTCTCTCTCTCTCTGTACTTCCCTTTTTCTTTCTCTCTCTCTCTATACCCCCCTTTCTCTCCCTCTGTACCCCACCTCTTTCTCTCTCTCGCTGTACTCCCTCTTTCTGTACACCCCCTCTTTCTCTCTCTCTCTCTCTGTACCCCCCCCCCCTCTCTCTCTCTGTACCCCCTCTTTCTCTCTCTCTCTATACCCCCCTTTCTCTCCCTCTGTACCCCACCTCTTTCTCTCTCTCTCTATACCCCCCTTTCTCTCCCTCTGTACCCCACCTCTTTTTCTCTCTCTTTATCTGTCTGCCTCTCTCTCTTTTTGCTCTCTCTGTCTCTCTCTCTCTCTCTCTCTCTCTCTCTCAATGTGGACTGGTGAACCGTCTGGAGGACTTTGTAAAGGGGCGTCTGTGTGTAGTGGAGGGGGGGATATCTTTTACTAAAGTGATGTATATTATTGGGCCAATATGGTAATTTTAAAATTAAATCTATCTCTCAATCTGCTCTCTCTCTCTGTCTGCCTCTCTGTCTGTCTGTCTGTCTGTCTGTCTGTCTGTCTGTCTGTCTGTCTGTCTGTCTGTCTGTCTGTCTGTCTGTCTGTCTGTCTGTCTGTCTGTCTGTCTGTCTGTCTGTCTGTCTGTCTGTCTGTCTGTCTGTTTGTCTGTCTGTCTGTCTGTCTGTCTGTCTGTCTGTCTGTCTGTCTGTCTGTCTGTCTGTCTGTCTGTCTGTCTGTCTGTCTGTCTGTCTGTCTGTCTGTCTGTCTGTCTGTCTGCTTCTCTCTGTCTCTATCTCTCTATCTATCTTCCCCCCTATCTCTCCTTATCTCTGTACTAATCTTATCAAACAAGTTAGGAACTTAAGAAAAATAAGTTATGTTTCAATATGAACATCTCCACAGGACCGATCTTCCCTATAGGCCGACATTAAAATACAACCACTGTCTGTTTCAATAGGAACATCTCCACAGGATCTATCTTCCCTGTAGGCCGGCATTAAAATACAACCACTGTCTGTTTCAAAATGAACATCTCCACAGGACAGATCTTCCCTATAGGCCGGCATTAAAATACAACCACTGTCTGTTTCAATACGAACATCTCCACAGGACAGATCTTCCCTATAGGCCGACATTAAAATACAACCACTGTATGTTTCAATATGAACATCTCCACAGGACCTATCTTCCCTATAGGCCGACATTAAAATACATTCAACATACAAACAATACAGTTATAAAAATGTCAGATGTTTTTCGTTTCGTCGCTGATGCTACGTGTCAATACGAATCATTTTGGTTTTTGCTGTTCTCCAAATTGTAGAGAGTTTTTAATTGTATAGAAAATTCAGTAAACGAGCTTCAACTTTCAAAGCATTTCAGACCTCACTAAACTCAAACCCCTGGCTACGGCCCTGTGCGTGTGTGTGATCTGAAATCCCTGTTCCCTATAGGCCGTCAGGAGAGTTGTGAAAGCACCAGGTGTTGTTGAATGGCTCTACTAGGTTAAATGGACTGTCACACTCCCCATTCCATTGGCCTGTTTTAGCCACACGTGAAATTAGGTTCCACTGTAGCCATCACAAAATGTTGATGGAGATGTTGCATGGGGGAATGTTGTCAGCGTGACACCCAGAGGGTATTTGTTCCAGGGCACAGGTTTAAGAACAGAGGATGTGATTCACGTGTAGTGAGAAGTGGTCTCTTTCTCTCTCTGTTTTTATTGATATTAACACACACCAAAACAAGCAGGAAGACACAGAGACACACATTCCAACACTCCATTCTCTCTCTGCATGCTGGGAGTGTTTGGTGCATGCTGGGTATTGTATGAGTGATTGTTGTCTGGAGTTAGATCGTCTGTGTTTTCTTTCTGGTTTGCTTTTCTTGGTGGTTTGCCTTTTTCTATGCATGATTAAGGTTATCATTATTTTAATAATTATTATTTTTGTGGTAGAATTAAGTATGTATTTCTTGTAGGAACTGCCCTGGTTTTGGCGGGGATGGCGACCCACATGGCGCCAGAATCCCAGAGTCGCTTCTTCACTGTTAACGTTGAGACTGGTGTTTTGCCGGTACTATTTAATGAACCTGCCAGTTGAGGACTTGTGAGGCATCTGTTTCTCAATCTAGACACTCTAATGTACTTGTCCTCTTGCTCAGTTGTGCACCGGGGCCTCCCTCTCCTCTTTCTATTCTGGTTAGAGCCAGTTTGCGCTGTTCTGTGAAGGGGGTAGTACACAGCGTTGTATGAGATCTTCAGTTTCTTGGCAATTTCTCTCATGGAATAGCCTTAATTTCTCAGAACAAGAACAGACTGATGAGTTTCAGAAGACAGTTCTTTGTTTCTGGCCAGTTTGAGCCTGTAATTGAACCCACAAATGATGATGCTCCAGATACTTAACTAGCCTAAGGAAGGCCAGTTTTATTGCTTATTTAATCAGAACAACAGTTTTCAGCTGTGCTAATATAATTGCAAAAGGGTTTTCTAGTGATCAATTAGCCTTTTCAAATGATTAACTAGGATTAGCTAACACAACATGCCATTGGAACACAGGAGTGAGTGTTGCTGATAATGGGCCTCTGTACGCCTATGTAGATATTCCATAAAAAATCTGCCGTTTCCAGCTACAATAGTAATTTACAACAATAACAATGTCTACACTGTATTTCTGATCAATTTGATGTTATTTTAATGGACAAAAAATGTGCTTTTCTTTGAAAAACAAGGACATTTCTAAGTGACCCCAAACGTTTAAATGGTAGTGTAAGTGAACCCAAATCAAGGTAGTTCTCATCATATTTGCGCCTCTTCGATGGTCCAACGTCCCCGTCTGTTTGGTGCTTTCCCGGGTAAGGGGGCAGTAGCTCTTTGGCTGCATCAGATTCACAACTGTCAGTGTCCATGCCAGCTGGGCTAACAACAAATGTAGAATTACTGATGCTAGCATTGATGTGCTCGTGGGAAGCAGAACAACTTGTGTCGTCGACAGGTGCAGGTGTAGTACTGCTGGTAGTAGTGCCTGTAGTACTGCTGGTAGTAGCAGTACTACCAGTAGAGCTGGTATGTGTCTCTATGGACGCGGGCCTTTTTTAAAAACCATTTATCCATTTCCGAGCAAATGGAATGAGCAGCAGCCACGTTTGGCTACATACGGACCGTTAGTGGAATTCCCGCGATAGAGTAACGGTTAATGTGATTGGATGTTAATTATTTGACTAGGCTACCTGTATTTGACATTGTGTTCGCTGAACACTTCGCTGAACGCTAGATGGTTTAATAACATTTTTGGCAGTGAAACGAGGCTACTCAGGTGAGAAAAAAACCTCACCCAACTGTATAGCCCCATTGGAAAATATAAATGGACTGTTTGAAAATGTGAATCACATTTTTATTTGGCGTACCCCCGACGGCATTGTGCATACCACTGGTTTGGGAATACCTGATCTAGAGATATAGATTTGTTATCACATATTCACCTAGAGATATAGAATGTTATCACGTATTCACCTAGAGATATAGAATGTTATCACGTATTCAACTAGAGATATAGAATGTTATCACGTATTCACCTAGAGATATAGAATGTTATCACGTATTCACCTAGAGATATAGAATGTTATCACGTATTCATCTCATACAATGTATGTTCTGACTGATTGAGCCGGAAGGTCTTGCTTCAGACCAAGGTTACAGGGAAGATTGTTCATGTTATGAGAAAGTGTGTGTGTGTGTATTTGTGCATGCATCTCTGTTTGTATGCTTGTGTGTGTGTGTGTGTGTGTATGTGTGTGTGTGTGTGTGTGTGTGTGTGTGTGTGTGTGTGTGTGTGTGTGTGTGTGTGTGTGTGTGTGTGTGTGTGTGTGTGTGTGTGTGTGTGTGTATGTGCTGAGACACATGTGATGTCTATACTTAATTAAGTATGTCTCCAGTTTGCTTCATTCCCCACAGTGCTTGTTATGTCTCCAGTTTGCTTCAATCCCCACAGTGCTTGTTATGTCTCCTGCGTCTCTTCCCTGAGCCACAGTGCTTGTTATGTCTCCTGCGTCTCTTCCCTGAGCCACAGTGCTTGTTAGTCTCCTGCATCTTTTCACTGAGCCATAGAGGATATATAAGCATTAAATACTATCTACAGTAAGTGAGTTGTGAGTTGTAATTCCTTCTGTCACAGTACAGAGTCACAGAGGTGTGTGTGTGTTTGAGTGTGTGTGTGTGTTTTGTGTGTGTGAAATAGTGACTGTGTGTGTGTGTGTGTGAGTGTGTTATGGATGTGTTTGGTTTGTTAGGGTTATTCGTTAAACCAAATGCTCCAATTTGAGCTGCGAAGGCCTTGGACTGGATGGAACACCAGCTGGAATTAGTTGTGTGTCTGTGTGTGTGTGTGTGTGTGTGTGTGTGTGTGTGTGTGTGTGTGTGTGTGTGTGTGTGTGTGTGTGTGTGTGTGTGTGTGTGTGTGTGTGTGTGTGTGTGTGTGTGTGTGTGTGTCCATGTCCATGTTTGTGTGGTGATTCGTGGGTGGGTGGTGTGAGCGATTGATGAAAGAGAAGAATTAGATTTCTTTGATTGGCAGGTCGAGAACTATTGATTCTGTGGTGAAGCACCGCATACCTAATACCACCACAAACACACACACACACACACACACACACACACACACACACACACACACACACACACACACACACACACACACACACACACACACACACACACACGCTAACAAGATGTCATGGTTTGGCCAATTTGACTTCACATTCCGATGTTTGTCCACGTTTCTCCAAACGTCACTTTCTGAAGTTGCTCCAAACGTCAAATTTCGAGGTGTTTTGGACAGCCTGTGTTGCTCACCTCCTCCTCCTCCTCCTCCTGCTGTTGCTGGCGCCTCATGACTGGTTATGTTAAGGCATTCATTCTGAATGTGTAAGAGTTAAAGGGAAAGTCTACTCAAAAACGATCCTTTGGTATGTGTTTAAGGTTGATACAGTCCCAAAATGTTTTGCATGTCAGCAGTTTTCAAGATATTGGACTTTCCCTTTAAGGTTTGGGATAGACTCAAAGAGGACGAGACAGGACCAACTCGGTGGAAAATCTGTCTCAAATCAAATCAAATTTGATTGGTCACATACACATGGTTAGCAGATGTTAATGCGAGTGTAGCGAAATGCTTGTGCTTCTAGTTCCGACAGTGCAGTATTATCTAACAAGTAATCTAACAATTCCCAACAACTACCTAATACACACAAATCTAAAGGGGTGAATGAGAATATGTACATATAAGTATATGGATGAGCGATGGCCGAGCGGCATAGGCAAGGTGCAATAGATGGTATAAGGTACAGTATACACATATGAGATGAGCAATGTAAGATAACATTATTAAAGTGGCATTGTTTAATGTGACTAGTGATCCATTTATTAAAGTGCCCAGTGATTGGGTCTCAATGTAGGCAGCAGCTTCTCTGATTGCTGTTTAGCAGTCTGATGGCCTTGAGATAGAAGCTGTTTTTCCGTCTCTCAGTCCCAGCTTTGATGTACCTGTACTGACCTCGCCTTCTGTATGGTAGTGGGGTGAACAGGCAGTGGCTCGGGTGGTTGTTGTCCTTGATGATCTTTTTGGCCTTCCTGTGACATCGGGTGTCTTGGAGGGCAGGTAGTTTGCTACCGGTGATGCGTTGTGCGGATCGCACCACCCTCTGGAGAGCCTTTCGGTTGAGGGCAGTGCAGTTACCGTACCAGGCGGTGATACAGACCGACAGGATGCTCTCGATTGTGCATCTGTAAGTTTGTCAGGGTTTTAGGTGACAAGCCAAATTTATTCAGCCGCCTGAGGTTGAAGAGGCGCTGTTGCGCCTTCTTCACCACACTGTCTGTGTGGGTGGACCATTTCAGTTTGTCAGCGATATGTATGCAGAGGAACTTAAAACTTTCTACCTTCTCCACTATGGTCCCTTCAATGTGGATAGGGGGCTGCTCCCTCTGCTGTTTCCTGAAGTACACAATCATCTCCTTCGTTTTGTTAACGTTGTGTGAGAGGTTGTTTTCCTGACACCACACTCCAAGTGCCCTCACCTCCTCTCTGTAGGCTGTCTCATCAATGTTGGTAATCAAGCCCGCTGCTGTTGTGTTGTCTGCAAACTTGATGATTGAGTTGGAGGCGTGCGTGGCCACGCAGTCATGGGTGAACAGGGGGTACAGAAGGGGGCTGAGCACGCACCCTTGTGGGGCCCCAGTGTTGTGGGTCAGTGAAGTGGAGATGATATGATCCTTGACTAGTCTCTCAATGTCACGTTCTTCGTCCTCCTCGTCTGAGTAGGAGTAGGAGATATCGGACCAATACGCAGCGTGGTGAGTATTCATATTTATTACAATACTTTCAATAAGGAACAAAAACAATAAACTGACAAAATAAACGAAGACGCAACAGTCCCGAAATAGTGAACACTAAACACAGGAACACACGAACAGGAACAATCACCCACAACCCACAATACAAAACAGGCTACCTAAATATGGTTCCCAATCAGAGACAACGACTAACACCTGCCTCTGATTGAGAACCATATCAGGCCAAACACATAGAAACAGACAAATTAGACATACAACATAGAATGCCCACTCAGATCACACCCTGACCAAACAAAACATAGAAACATACAACGCAAACTATGGTCAGGGCGTGACACTCAAAGCACTTTATAATGACAGAAGTGAGTGCTACGGGGAGGTAGTCATTTAGTTCAGTTATCTTTGCCTATTTGGGTACAGCAACAATGGTGGCCATCTTGAAGCATGTGGGGACAGCAGACTGGGATATGAGGCGATTGAATATGTCCGTAAACACACCAGCCAGCTGGTCTGAGCATGCTCTGAGGACGCGGCTAGGGATGCCGTCTGGGCCAGCAGCCTTGTGAGGGTTAACACGTTTAAATGTCTTCCTCACGTCGGCCACGGAGAAGGAGAGGGGGGGGGGGGGGGGCGCAGTCCTTGGTAGCGGGCCGCGACAGTGTCACTGTATTATCCTCAAAGCGGGCAAAGAAGGTGTTTAGTTTGTCTGGAAGCAAGACGTCGGGGTGCGTGACGTGTCTGGTTTTCTTTTTTTTTGTCCGTGATTTCCTGTGGGCAGTGTGCACATAGCCTGTCTTCTCTTGAGAGCGTTGTTCCAAGATGGAGGGATGCTATAGATGGATGTTCCAAGATGGAGGGGTGCTATAGATGGATGTTCCAAGATGGAGGGATGCTATAGATGGATGTTCCAAGATGGAGGGATGCTATAGATGGATGTTCCAAGATGGAAGGATGCTATAGATGGATCTTCCAAGATGGAGGGATGCTATAGATAGATGTTCCAAGATGGAGGGATGCTATAGATGGATGTTCCAAAATGGAGGGATGCTATAGATAGATGTTCCAAAATGGAGGGATGCTATAGATGGATGTTCCAAGATGGAGGGATGCTATAGATGGATGTTCCAAAATGGAGGGATGCTATAGATGGATGTTCCAAAATGGAGGGATGCTATAGATGGATGTTCCAAGATGGAGGGATGCTATAGATGGATGTTCCAAGATGGAGGGATGCTATAGATAGATGTTCCAAAATGGAGGGATGCTATAGATGGATGTTCCAAAATGGAGGGATGCTATAGATAGATGTTCCAAGATGGAGGGATGCTATAGATACATTTTCCAAGATGGAGGGATGCTATAGATGGATGTTCCAAAATGGAGGGATGCTATAGATGGATGTTCCAAGATGGAGGGATGCTATAGATGGATGTTCCAAAATGGAGGGATGCTATAGATGGATGTTCCAAGATGGAAGGATGCTATAGATAGATGTTCCAAGATGAAGGGATGCTATAGATGGATGTTCCAAGATGGAGGGATGCTATAGATGGATGTTCCAAGATGGAGGGATGCTATAGATGGATGTTCCAAGATGGAGGGATGCTATAGATGGATGTTCCAAGATGGAGGGATGCTATAGATAGATGTTCCAAGATGGAGGGATGCTATAGATGGATGTTCCAAGATGGAGGGATGCTATAGATAGATGTTCCAAGATGGAGGGATGCTATAGATGGATGTTCCAAGATGGAGGGATGCTATAGATAGATGTTCCAAGATGAAGGGATGCTATAGATAGATGTTCCAAGATGGAGGGATGCTATAGATGGATGTTCCAAGATGGAGGGATGCTATAGATAGATGTTCCAAGATGGAGGGATGCTATAGATGGATGTTCCAAGATGGAGGGATGCTATAGATAGATGTTCCAAGATGGAGGGATGCTATAGATGGATGTTCCAAGATGGAGGGATGCTATAGATAGATGTTCCAAGATGAAGGGATGCTATAGATAGATGTTCCAAGATGGAGGGATGCTATAGATGGATGTTCCAAGTTGAAGGAATGCTATAGATGGATGTTCCAAGATGGAGGGATGCTATAGATGGATGTTCCAAGATGGAAGGATGCTATAGATGGATGTTCCAAGATGGAGGGATGCTATAGATAGATGTTCCAAAATGGAGGGATGCTATAGATGGATGTTCCAAGATGGAGGGATGCTATAGATGGATGTTCCAAGATGGAGGGATGCTATAGATGGATGTTCCAAGATGGAGGGATGCTATATATAGATGTTCCAAGATGGAGGGATGCTATAGATGGATGTTCCAAGATGGAGGGATGCTATAGATGGATGTTCCAAGATGGAGGGATGCTATAGATGGATCTTCCAAGATGGAGGGATGCTATAGATAGATGTTCCAAGATGGAGGGATGCTATAGATGGATGTTCCAAGATGGAGGGATGCTATAGATGGATGTTCCAAGATGGAGGGATGCTATAGATGGATGTTCCAAGATGGAGGGATGCTATAGATGGATGTTCCAAAATGGAGGGATGCTATAGATGTAAACTCTCCTTCCAGACTCACATTAAACATCTCCAATCCAAAATCAAATCGGCTTTCTATTTCGCAACAAAGCCTCCTTCACGCACGCCGCCAAACTTACCCTAGTAAAACTGACTATCCTACCGATCCCTGACTTCAGCGATGTCATCTACAAAATAGCTTCCAATAGTCTACTCAGCAAACTGGATACAGTCTATCACAGTGACATCCGTTTTGTTACCAAATCAACTTATACCACCCACCACTGCGACCTGTATGCTCTAGTCGGCTGGCCCTCGCTACATATTCGTCGCCAGACCCTCTGGCTCCAGGTCATCTATAAGTGTATGCTAGGTAAAGCTCCACCTTATCTCAGTTCACTGGTCACGATAACAACACCCACCCGTAGCACACGTTCCAGCAGGTATATCTCACTGATCATCCCCAAAGCCAACACCTCATTTGGCCGCCTTTCCTTCCAGTTCTCTGCTGCCAGTGACTGGAACGAATTGCAAAAATCGCTGAAGCTGGAGACTTATATTTCCCTCACCAACTTTAAACATCAGCTATCTGAGCAGCTAACCGATCGCTGCAGCTGTACATAGTCCATCTGTAAATAGCCCACCCATTCTACCTACCTCATCCCCATACTGTTTTTATTTACTTTTCTGCTCTTTTGCACACCAGTATCTCTACTTGCACATCATCATCTGCTCATTTATCACTCCAGTGTTAATCTGCTAAATTGTAATTCTTCGCTACTATGGCCTATTTATTGCCTACCTCCTCATGCCTTTTGCACACACTGTATATAGACTTTCTTTTTTTCTACTGTGTCATTGACTTGTTTATTGTGTTATTGGCTTGTTTATTGTTTACTCCATGTGTAACTCTGTGTTATTGTCTGTGTCACACCGCTTTGCTTTATCTTGGCCAGGTCGCAGTTGTAAATGAGAACTTGTTCTCAACTAGCCTACCTGGTTAAATAACGGTGAAATAAAAATAAAATAAAATAAAGAGCCAGGTCCGCCTACGGCGGTCTTTCTCAATAGCAAGGCTATGCTCACTGAGTCTGTACATAGTCAAAGCTTTCCTTAAGTTTGGGTCAGTCACAGTGGTCAGGTATTCTGCCACTGTGTACTCTCTGTTTAGGGTCAAATAGCATTCTAGTTTGCTCTGTTTTTTTGTTAATTCTTTCCAATGTGTCAAGTAATTATCTTTCTGTTTTCTCATGATTTGTTTGGGTCTAATTGTGTTGCTGTCCTGGGGCTCTGTGGGGTATGTTTGTGTTTGTGAACAGAGCCCCAGGACCAGCTTGCTTAGGGGACTCTTCTCCAGGTTCATATCTCTGTAGGTGATGGCTTTGTTATTAAAGGTTTGAGAATCGCTTCCTTTTAGGTGGTTGTAGAATTTAACGTGAGGTTAGCGGGTATTGGCCTACTTCTGCTCTGCATGCATTATTTGGTGTTCTACGTTGTACATGGGGGATATTTTTGCAGAATTGTGCATGCAGAGTCTCAATTTGGTGTTTGGCCCATTTTGTGAATTCTTGGTTGGTGAGCAGACCCCCGACCTCACAACCATAAAGGGCAATGGGTTCTATAACTGATTCAAGTATTATCAAGTATCTCTCTCTCTCTCGGTGTGGCGTGTGTGTCTCTCTCTCTCTCGCCCCTCAGTGACGTACAGGAGAGATGCACTAAGATTTACCCTCAGGACAAACCGGATACCACCAACAGGTCGGTCTAATATGACAACATCAACAATAACCCCAACCCTCAGGACAAACCTGATACCACCAACAGGTCAGTCTAATATGACAACATCAATAACCCCAACCCTCAGGACAAACCTGATACCACCAACAGGTCGGTCTAATATGACAACAACAATAACCCCAACCCTCAGGACAAACCTGATACCACCAACAGGTCGGTCTAATATGACAACAACATCAACAATAACCCCAACCCTCAGGACAAACCTGATACCACCAACAGGTCAGTCTAATATGACAACATCAATAACCCCAACCCTCAGGACAAACCTGATACCACCAACAGGTCAGTCTAATATGACAACATCAATAACCCCAACCCTCAGGACAAACCTGATACCACCAACAGGTCAGTCTAATATGACAACATCAATAACCCCAACCCTCAGGACAAACCTGATACCACCAACAGGTCAGTCTAATATGACAACATCAATAACCCCAACCCTCAGGACAAACCTGATACCACCAACAGGTCGGTCTAATATGACAACAACAATAACCCCAACCCTCAGGACAAACCTGATACCACCAACAGGTCAGTCTAATATGACAACAACATCAACAATAACCCCAACCCTCAGGACAAACCTGATACCACCAACAGGTCGGTCTAATATGACAACATCAATAACCCCAACCCTCAGGACAAACCTGATACCACCAACAGGTCGGTCTAATATGACAACAACATCAACAATAACCCCAACCCTCAGGACAAACCTGATACCACCAACAGGTCGGTCTAATATGACAACAACAATAACCCCAACCCTCAGGACAAACCTGATACCACCAACAGGTCAGTCTAATATGACAACAACAATAACCCCAACCCTCAGGACAAACCTGATACCACCAACAGGTCGGTCTAATATGACAACATCAATAACCCCAACCCTCAGGACAAACCTGATACCACCAACAGGTCGGTCTAATATGACAACAACATCAACAATAACCCCAACCCTCAGGACAAACCTGATACCACCAACAGGTCGGTCTAATATGACAACAACATCAACAATGACCCCAACCCTCAGGACAAACCTGATACCACCAACAGGTCGGTCTAATATGACAACATCAACAATAACCCCAACCCTCAGGACAAACCTGATACCACCAACAGGTCGGTCTAATATGACAACAATAACCCCAACCCTCAGGACAAACCTGATACCACCAACAGGTCAGTCTAATATGACAACAACAATAACCCCAACCCTCAGGACAAACCTGATACCACCAACAGGTCGGTCTAATATGACAACAACAATAACCCCAACCCTCAGGACAAACCTGATACCACCAACAGGTCGGTCTAATATGACAACAACATCAACAATAACCCCAACCCTCAGGACAAACCTGATACCACCAACAGGTCGGTCTAATATGACAACAACATCAATAACCCCAACCCTCAGGACAAACCTGATACCACCAACAGGTCAGTCTAATATGACAACATCAATAACCCCAACCCTCAGGACAAACCTGATACCACCAACAGGTCGGTCTAATATGACAACAACATCAACAATAACCCCAACCCTCAGGACAAACCTGATACCACCAACAGGTCGGTCTAATATGACAACAACATCAACAATAACCCCAACCCTCAGGACAAACCTGATACCACCAACAGGTCGGTCTAATATGACAACAACAATAACCCCAACCCTCAGGACAAACCTGATACCACCAACAGGTCGGTCTAATATGACAACAACAATAACCCCAACCCTCAGGACAAACCTGATACCACCAACAGGTCGGTCTAATATGACAACATCAATAACCCCAACCCTCAGGACAAACCTGATACCACCAACAGGTCAGTCTAATATGACAACAACAATAACCCCAACCCTCAGGACAAACCTGATACCACCAACAGGTCAGTCTAATATGACATCAACAATAACCCCAACCCTCAGGACAAACCTGATACCACCAACAGGTCGGTCTAATATGGCAACAACAATAACCCCAACCCTCAGGACAAACCTGATACCACCAACAGGTCGGTCTAATATGACAACAACATCAACAATAACCCCAACCCTCAGGACAAACCTGATACCACCAACAGGTCAGTCTAATATGACAACAACAATAACCCCAACCCTCAGGACAAACCTGATACCACCAACAGGTCAGTCTAATATGACAACATCAATAACCCCAACCCTCAGGACAAACCTGATACCACCAACAGGTCGGTCTAATATGACAACATCAATAACCCCAACCCTCAGGACAAACCTGATACCACCAACAGGTCAGTCTAATATGACAACATCAATAACCCCAACCCTCAGGACAAACCTGATACCACCAACAGGTCGGTCTAATATGACAACAACAATAACCCCAACCCTCAGGACAAACCTGATACCACCAACAGGTCGGTCTAATATGACAACAACAACATCAATAACCCCAACCCTCAGGACAAACCTGATACCACCAACAGGTCAGTCTAATATGACAACAACATCAACAATAACCCCAACCCTCAGGACAAACCTGATACCACCAACAGGTCAGTCTAATATGACAACAACAACAACAATAACCCCAACCCTCAGGACAAACCTGATACCACCAACAGGTCGGTCTAATATGACAACAACAACAACAATAACCCCAACCCTCAGGACAAACCTGATACCACCAACAGGTCGGTCTAATATGACAACATCAACATCAATAACCCCAACCCTCAGGACAAACCTGATACCACCAACAGGTCGGTCTAATATGACAACAACAATAACCCCAACCCTCAGGACAAACCTGATACCACCAACAGGTCGGTCTAATATGACAACAACAATAACCCCAACCCTCAGGACAAACCTGATACCACCAACAGGTCAGTCTAATATGACAACATCAATAACCCCAACCCTCAGGACAAACCTGATACCACCAACAGGTCGGTCTAATATGACAACAACAATAACCCCAACCCTCAGGACAAACCTGATACCACCAACAGGTCGGTCTAATATGACAACAACATCAATAACCCCAACCCTCAGGACAAACCTGATACCACCAACAGGTCAGTCTAATATGACAACATCAATAACCCCAACCCTCAGGACAAACCTGATACCACCAACAGGTCGGTCTAATATGACAACAACATCAATAACCCCAACCCTCAGGACAAACCTGATACCACCAACAGGTCGGTCTAATATGACAACATCAATAACCCCAACCCTCAGGACAAACCTGATACCACCAACAGGTCGGTCTAATATGACAACAACAACAATAACCCCAACCCTCAGGACAAACCTGATACCACCAACAGGTCGGTCTAATATGACAACAACAACAATAACCCCAACCCTCAGGACAAACCTGATACCACCAACAGGTCGGTCTAATATGACAACAACAATAACCCCAACCCTCAGGTCAAACCTGATACCACCAACAGGTCGGTCTAATATGACAACATCAACAATAACCCCAACCCTCAGGACAAACCTGATACCACCAACAGGTCGGTCTAATATGACAACAACAACAACCCCAACCCTCAGGACAAACCTGATACCACCAACAGGTCGGTCTAATATGACAACATCAACAATAACCCCAACCCTCAGGACAAACATGATACCACCAACAGGTCGGTCTAATATGACAACAACAACAATAACCCCAACCCTCAGGACAAACCTGATACCACCAACAGGTCGGTCTAATATGACAACAACAATAACCCCAACCCTCAGGTCAAACCTGATACCACCAACAGGTCGGTCTAATATGACAACATCAACAATAACCCCAACCCTCAGGACAAACCTGATACCACCAACAGGTCGGTCTAATATGACAACAACAACAACCCCAACCCTCAGGACAAACCTGATACCACCAACAGGTCGGTCTAATATGACAACATCAACAATAACCCCAACCCTCAGGACAAACCTGATACCACCAACAGGTCGGTCTAATATGACAACAACAATAACCCCAACCCTCAGGACAAACCTGACACCACCAACAGGTCAGTCTAATATGACAACATCAATAACCCCAACCCTCAGGACAAACCTGATACCACCAACAGGTCAGTCTAATATGACAACATCAATAACCCCAACCCTCAGGACAAACCTGATACCACCAACAGGTCGGTCTAATATGACAACATCAACAACAACCCCAACCCTCAGGACAAACCTGATACCACCAACAGGTCGGTCTAATATGACAACAACATCAACAATAACCCCAACCCTCAGGACAAACCTGATACCACCAACAGGACGGTCTAATATGACAACAACATCAACAATAACCCCAACCCTCAGGACAAACCTGATACCACCAACAGGTCGGTCTAATATGACAACAACAATAACCCCAACCCTCAGGACAAACCTGATACCACCAACAGGTCGGTCTAATATGACAACAACATCAACAATAACCCAACCCTCAGGACAAACCTGATACCACCAACAGGTCGGTCTAATATGACAACAACATCAACAATAACCCCAACCCTCAGGACAAACCTGATACCACCAACAGGTCGGTCTAATATGACAACAACAACATCAATAACCCCAACCCTCAGGACAAACCTGATACCACCAACAGGTCAGTCTAATATGACAACAACATCAACAATAACCCCAACCCTCAGGACAAACCTGATACCACCAACAGGTCGGTCTAATATGACAACAACAATAACCCCAACCCTCAGGACAAACCTGATACCACCAACAGGTCAGTCTAATATGACAACAACAACAATAACCCCAACCCTCAGGACAAACCTGATACCACCAACAGGTCGGTCTAATATGACAACAACAACAACAATAACCCCAACCCTCAGGACAAACCTGATACCACCAACAGGTCGGTCTAATATGACAACATCAACATCAATAACCCCAACCCTCAGGACAAACCTGATACCACCAACAGGTCGGTCTAATATGACAACAACAATAACCCCAACCCTCAGGACAAACCTGATACCACCAACAGGTCGGTCTAATATGACAACAACAATAACCCCAACCCTCAGGACAAACCTGATACCACCAACAGGTCAGTCTAATATGACAACATCAATAACCCCAACCCTCAGGACAAACCTGATACCACCAACAGGTCGGTCTAATATGACAACAACAATAACCCCAACCCTCAGGACAAACCTGATACCACCAACAGGTCGGTCTAATATGACAACAACATCAATAACCCCAACCCTCAGGACAAACCTGATACCACCAACAGGTCAGTCTAATATGACAACATCAATAACCCCAACCCTCAGGACAAACCTGATACCACCAACAGGTCGGTCTAATATGACAACAACAACATCAATAACCCCAACCCTCAGGACAAACCTGATACCACCAACAGGTCAGTCTAATATGACAACAACATCAACAATAACCCCAACCCTCAGGACAAACCTGATACCACCAACAGGTCGGTCTAATATGACAACAACAATAACCCCAACCCTCAGGACAAACCTGATACCACCAACAGGTCGGTCTAATATGACAACAACAACACTAACCCCAACCCTCAGGACAAACCTGATACCACCAACAGGTCGGTCTAATATGACAACAACAACAACAATAACCCCAACCCTCAGGACAAACCTGATACCACCAACAGGTCGGTCTAATATGACAACATCAACATCAATAACCCCAACCCTCAGGACAAACCTGATACCACCAACAGGTCGGTCTAATATGACAACAACAATAACCCCAACCCTCAGGACAAACCTGATACCACCAACAGGTCGGTCTAATATGACAACAACAATAACCCCAACCCTCAGGACAAACCTGATACCACCAACAGGTCAGTCTAATATGACAACATCAATAACCCCAACCCTCAGGACAAACCTGATACCACCAACAGGTCGGTCTAATATGACAACAACAATAACCCCAACCCTCAGGACAAACCTGATACCACCAACAGGTCGGTCTAATATGACAACAACATCAATAACCCCAACCCTCAGGACAAACCTGATACCACCAACAGGTCAGTCTAATATGACAACATCAATAACCCCAACCCTCAGGACAAACCTGATACCACCAACAGGTCGGTCTAATATGACAACAACATCAATAACCCCAACCCTCAGGACAAACCTGATACCACCAACAGGTCGGTCTAATATGACAACATCAATAACCCCAACCCTCAGGACAAACCTGATACCACCAACAGGTCGGTCTAATATGACAACAACAATAACCCCAACCCTCAGGACAAACCTGATACCACCAACAGGTCGGTCTAATATGACAACAATATCAACAATAACCCCAACCCTCAGGACAAACCTGATACCACCAACAGGTCGGTCTAATATGACAACAACAATAACCCCAACCCTCAGGACAAACCTGATACCACCAACAGGTCGGTCTAATATGACAACAACAATAACCCCAACCCTCAGGACAAACCTGATACCACCAACAGGTCGGTCTAATATGACAACAACAACAATAACCCCAACCCTCAGGACAAACCTGATACCACCAACAGGTCGGTCTAATATGACAACAACAACAATAACCCCAACCCTCAGGACAAACCTGATACCACCAACAGGTCGGTCTAATATGACAACATCAACAATAACCCCAACCCTCAGGACAAACCTGATACCACCAACAGGTCGGTCTAATATGACAACAACAATAACCCCAACCCTCAGGACAAACCTGATACCACCAACAGGTCGGTCTAATATGACAACAACATCAATAACCCCAACCCTCAGGACAAACCTGATACCACCAACAGGTCGGTCTAATATGACAACAACATCAATAACCCCAACCCTCAGGACAAACCTGATACCACCAACAGGTCGGTCTAATATGACAACATCAACATCAATAACCCCAACCCTCAGGACAAACCTGATACCACCAACAGGTCGGTCTAATATGACAACATCAATAACCCCAACCCTCAGGACAAACCTGATACCACCAACAGGTCGGTCTAATATGACAACATCAATAACCCCAACCCTCAGGACAAACCTGATACCACCAACAGGTCGGTCTAATATGACAACAACATCAATAACCCCAACCCTCAGGACAAACCTGATACCACCAACAGGTCGGTCTAATATGACAACATCAATAACCCCAACCCTCAGGACAAACCTGATACCACCAACAGGTCGGTCTAATCTGACAACAACATCAATAACCCCAACCCTCAGGACAAACCTGATACCACCAACAGGTCGGTCTAATCTGACAACAACAATAACCCCAACCCTCAGGACAAACCTGATACCACCAACAGGTCGGTCTAATATGACAACAACAATAACCCCAACCCTCAGGACAAACCTGATACCACCAACAGGTCGGTCTAATATGACAACATCAATACCCCAACCCTCAGGACAAACCTGATACCACCAACAGGTCGGTCTAATATGACAACAACAATAACCCCAACCCTCAGGACAAACCTGATACCACCAACAGGTCGGTCTAATATGACATCAACAATAACCCAACCCTCAGGACAAACCTGATACCACCAACAGGTCGGTCTAATATGACAACAACATCAATAACCCCAACCCTCAGGACAAACCTGATACCACCAACAGGTCGGTCTAATATGACAACAACATCAATAACCCCAACCCTCAGGACAAACCTGATACCACCAACAGGTCAGTCTAATATGACAACAATAACCCCAACCCTCAGGACAAACCTGATACCACCAACAGGTCGGTCTAATATGACAACAACAATAACCCC
>NW_024059110.1:0-41071 GCF_016432855.1 Salvelinus namaycush | reverse complement strand
TCATGTGGTGTTGCAACCATGATGTGTTGCTACCATGTTGTTGTCATGTGGTGCTGCTACCATGTTGGGTTCTACCATGTTGTTGTCATGTGGTGTTGCTACCATGTGTGTTGCTACCATGTTGTGTTAGTACCATGTTGTTGTTATGTGGTGTTTCTACCATGTTGTCATGTTGTGCTGCTGCCATGTTGTGTTGCTACCATGTTGTGCTGCTGCCATGTTGTGTTGCTACCATGTTGTCATGTGGTGTTGCTACCATGTTGTCATGTGGTGTTGCTACCATGCTGTCATGTTGTGTTGCTGCCATGTTGTTATGTGGGGTTGCAACCATGTTGTTGTCATGTGGTGTTGCTACATGTAATAATAACATGTATGATTTATATAAAGTTCTTTAGTAAAAAACATTAGTGACATAATTTTGTATTTAATATTACATAGTAAACTTTAATAATTGTAATATGTATGTTTAAATTAGTGTACTAAAGTTGAATAAAATAAAAGGTTTGAAATAAAATGTAATTTACTTTCAATGAATTTAAATCTCTCTCCCTCTGTCTCTCCCCTTGGGGAAATGTTAAACGTCAAGAAGATGTGAATCTAGGGGGGCTCTTACACACAGGGGAACTATATGTACACAAAATAACTAACAACCTGGACCCCCAGGTGTCTTTCAAAACATATGTTTTACAAACGACCTAAACAGATCATTTTTACCCTTTCAAAAATAGTTATAGGGGAGATGTCCGGGGGATGTCTCTGTCTTTGAAAGGGTGATTGTAATATTAAGATGTCCCCTTTACTGATGACCTAAACAGATACATCTTACCCCCCATAAAAGAGTGTCCGAGGGATGTCTCAGTCAACCCCACCAAAAAAGCCCCAGAGGCCTCACACCTCCTCTTTGAAAGGTTCATTGTACTCTTTAACTATGCTTCCTACTGACGACCTAAACAGATCACTTTTACCCTTTAAAAAATAGTTGTCACTTATCCAGATTTAATGGTCAAGAGATTGTGAACCTAGAGGGGCCCTTGAACACATGTTGTGTTGAGGTACACATATGTTTTCTGTTTATGAAGGAATAAATGATTGACAGGATATAGACCACAAAACAAAAAAAAGATAACTGTATTCTTAACGATGTGCCCTTTACTAATGACTTAAACAGATAATTTTACTCCATGAATAACCTTTTACTGCAGGGGGCTAAATCAGGGGCCTTCAATGCTGCAGAAATGTTTTGGTACCCTTCCCCAGATCTGTGCCTCAACACAATCCTGTCTCGGAGCTCTACGGACAGTTCCTTCAACCTCATGGCTAGGTTTTTGCTCTGATCTGCACTTTCAACTGTGGGACCTTATATAGACAGGTGTGTGCCTTTCCAAATCATGTCCAATCAATTGAATTTACCACAGGTGGACTCCATTCTAGTTGTAGAAACATCTCAAGGATGATCAATGGAAACAGGATGCACCTGAGCTCAATTATGAGTCTCATATAGCAAAGGGTCTGAATACTTATGTAAATAATTTTTTTGTGTTTAAAACATTTGCAAAAATGTATAAAAAACTTGTTTCCGCTTTGTCATTATGGGGTATTGTGTGTAGATTGCTGAGGAAATTGTTTCATTTAATACATTTTTTAATAAGGCTGTAACATAACAAAATGGGAAAAAGTCAAGGGGTCTCAATACTTTCCAAAGAAACTGTAAGTGATTGAGGAGAGAGCATAATTGCTATATTCTAATTAAAATCATTGACATAAGGGAACATATGACCAAAGCAATGCGTGACCCATACAGAATTAAACAAATATTAATCTCAATGAGAAATATAATTAAATAAACAAATGTTTGCATAACCAAAGACATGAAAACTGGTAGGGAACATTGTATTTAGCTAGGATTTCATATGGCCAGGAAGGTTACTGAGAATAACAATAGACAATAGTTAATGTTGCTAGTTTAGGGATGAAGATAGTGAAGGTTCATTATGTTAAAGATGTTTTTTATTTTGACGTGGAAACAATGTTTATTGGAAAGTAAAACAAAGAACTCTTCATTGAGACAATGATAAACAGCAATCCGTGGGAGAGTTGAGGTGGATATTATAAAATAAGGATCTGCTGGAGTCCAAGTCAAACCAAGATTCTTTATTTCTGAGCTCAGAGAGAATAACAGAGTTTGGTATTTTATTAGGATCCCCATTAGCTGTTGCAAAAGCAGCAGCTACTCTTCCTGGGGTCCACACAAAACATGACACATAATACAGCACATCAATAGACAAGAACAGCTCAAGGACAGAACTACATACATTTTGTAAAAGGCACACGTAGCCTACATATCAATGCATACACACAAACTATCTAGGTCAAATAGGGGAGAGGGGTTGTGCCGCGAGGTGTTGCTTGTCTGTTTTTTGAAACCAGGTTTGCTGTTTATTTGAGCAATATGAGATGGAAGGAAGTTCCATGCAATAAGGGCCCTATATAATACTGTACGCTTTCTTGAATTTGTTCTGGAAACTTGGGGACTGTGAAAAGACCCCCGGTGGCATGTCTGGTGGGATAAGTGTGTGTGTCAGAGCTGTGTGTAAGTTGACTTGTATAACTTTGATGATATCTGTACATTATAGGAACACCTGTGATGACAAAAGTACAATGATTCATGTGTTGCTTTAGCTTGAGATTAAGAATCAGTGGTTGACACCTGCAGTGCATGAAAAGGTCAACTGTACAAAGTCAGATGTCTATGTGTTGAAACTATATTTTAGGTAACAGATGGATAAAGGAACTAAGGTTCCTGTTGATACTATGTTCCAGTCTTACTTCCAGTCTGACATGATAGCAATAAGGGGAAGAGTGATTGGGAAACTAACTGCCAAAACGCAATAGGCTGAACTCCGCCTAGCAGAGACATCTTTGTATTAGCAACTATTAATTATGAGCTTATATGGTATTAAAGTTAAGGGACATCACCCTGGGCGGGGTGATTCTCAGTAGGGGATAAAAAGGAAAACACCATCTTTTGAACTGAGTGCCTTGCTTGCAAATTGCTGTAAGTGTAAACTCTGATCAAATAAGTTTTATGTGGTCTCTTGTGTGCACATAGGGCAGAATTCCCTTACAGACTATGCAAACAATTTGGGATTTTCAACACATTTTCATGTTTCTATAAAAAGAAGAAGTGATGCACTCAGTCTCTCCTCAACTCTTAGCCAAGAGAGACTGGCATGCATAGTATTAATATCAGCCCTCTGATTACAATTAAGAGCAAAACGTGCCGCTCTGTTCTGGGCCAGCTGCAGCTTTACTAGGTCTTTCCTTGCAGCACTGGACCACACGACTGGACAATAATCAAGATTAGACAAAACTAGAGCCTGCAGAACTTGCTTTTTGGAGTGTGGTGTCAAAAAAGTAGACCATCTCTTTGAGGCTAGACCTCTCCCCATCTTTACAACCACTGAATCTATATGTTTTGACCATGACAGTTTACAATCTAAGGTAATGCCAAGTAATTTAGTCTCCTCAACTTGTTCAACAGCAACACAATTCATTACCAGATTCAGCTGAGGTCTAGAACTTAAGGAATGATTTGTACCAAATACAATGCTCTTAGTTTTAGAGATGTTCAGTACCAGTTTATTACTGGCCACCCATTCCAAAACAGACTGCAACTCTTTGTTAAGTGTTTCAGTGACATCATTAGCTGTGGTTGCTGATGCGTATATGGTTGAATCATCAGCATACATGGACACACATGCTTTGTTTAATGCCAGTGGCAGGTCATTGGTAAGAATAGAAAAGAGTAGAGGGCCTAGAGAGCTGCCCTGAGGTACATTACACTTTATATGTTTGACATTAGAGAAGCTTCCATTAAAAACCCTCTGAGTTCTAGTAGATAGATAGCTCTGAATCCACATTATGGCAGAGGTTGAAAAGCCATAGCACATACGTTTTTTCAACAAGAGGTTATGGTCAATAATATCAAAGGCTGCATTGAAATCTAACAATAGAGCTCCCACAATCTTCTTGTTATCAATTTCTCTCAACCAATCATCAGTCATTTGTGTCAGTGCAGCACATGTTGAGTGCCCTTCTCTATAAGCATGCTGAAAGTCTGTTGTTAATTTGTTTACAGAGAAATATCATTGTATTTGGTCAAACACAATTTTTCCCAACAGTTTGCTAAGAGCTGGCAGCAAGCTTATAGGTCTGCTGTTAGAACCAGTAAAGGCCGCTTTACCACTCTTGGGTAGTGGAACTACTTTGGCTTCCCTCCAGGCTGAGGACAAAGACTTTCCTCTAGGCTCAGATTAAACATATGACAGATAGGAGTGGCTATAGAGTCAGCTACTGTCCTCAGTAGCTTCCCATCTAAGTTGTCAATGTCATTATTGATCGATAACAATTTTTCCACCTCTCTCACACTAACTTTACAACATTCAATACTTGCACTGCTTTTCTTTCATTATGATTTTTTACAAGTTTTTTTCCATCATTCTTTATATCATTGATCTTGGCTTCCTAATAAAGTGTATTATTTTGTTGAGTTTGGTCACATCATTTCTCCATTTGCAGTACGTAAGCCAGCCAGATGTGCAGCCAGACTTATTAGCCACTCCTTTTGCCCCAACTCTTTCAAACATACAGTTTTTAAATTCCTCATCAATCCATGGAGCCTTAACAGTTCTAACAGTCAGTTTCTTAACAGGTACATGTTTATCAATAATTGGAAGAAGCAATTTCATATGGTTTTCCCACAGTCTGAGCTTTTGTAAGCCTTCTCCTCTATGTGCAGTCTCATGTGTTCTTTCAGGTTGCTTAATTGGTTAAAACTCTTTCCACACTGGGAGCAGTGGTAAGGCGTCTCCCCTGTGTGTATTCTCTCGTGTTTTTTCAGATCCCCTGACCGGTTAAAACACTTCCACACTGGGAGCAGTGGTAAGGCTTCTCCTGTGTGTATTCTCTCGTGTTTTTCAGTTCCCTCCGGTTAAAACACTTCCACACTGGGAGCAGTGGTAAGGCTTCTCCACTGTGTGTATTATCTCATGTTTTTTCAGATCCCCTGACTGGCTGAAAACTTTCCACACTGGGAGCATTGGTAAGGCTTCTCACCTGTTTGTATCTTGTGTTGTTTCAGATTCCCTAACTGGTTAAAACACTTGCCACACTGGGAGCAGTGGTAAGGCTTCTCCCCTGTGTGTGTCCTCTCATGAACTTTCAGGGTCCTTAAACGGTTAAAACTCTTTCCACACTGGGAGCAGTGGTAAGGCTTCTCCCCTGTGTGTATTCTCTCGTGTGATTTCAGGTTCCCTGACCGGTTAAAACACTTGCCACACTGGGAGCAGTGGTAAGGCTTCTCCCCTGTGTGTATTATCTCATGTTCTTTCAGATGCCCTAACTGGTTAAAACTCTTTCCACACTGCAAGTAGTGGTAAGATTTCTCCCCTGTGTGTATTCTCTCATGTCGGTACAGGTCCCTTAACTGGTTAAAACACTTTCCACAGCGGGAACACTGGTGTCTTCTTGTTGGTTTGGACGTCCCTGGCTCTTGTTCCTCTGAGTCTGGTCTTTCTCCTGCCAAAGACAGTGTGTTTTTAAAAAAGAGATCTGAATGAAACCTCCACATGATAAATAGGCCTTGCTACGAGGGTAAATCCTAATCAGATCGCTCAATAAGCTAAGGCCAGTTTTAACAATCTTGGTGTGATTTTAAAACAAATGTTGTAGAGTTTCCTGGTAATTACTGATAATGTTTACATTACTTATTTATTCATTCTGTTTTACAAGTCAGAACACAAAAAACTAAACCGTTCTTGGACACTCAAGACACAGATGTCGCATAATTCCAATCGAGCAGGTTGTTCTAAATATATAACTTTCATAGCTGTATGATACAGAATGCGACCTACAGTCGTGACCAAAAGTTTTGAGAATGACACAAATATTAATTTCCACAAAGTTTGCTGCTTCAGTGTCTTCAGATGTTTTTGTCAGATGTTACTATGAAATACTGAAGTATAATTACAAACATTTCATAAGTGTCAAAGGCTTTTATTGGCAATGACATGAAGTTGATGCAAAGAGTTTTTTCCCTCATTCAACTTTTTCACTCCGGACGCTTTATCTGGACATGGTTCGTCAGTACTTTCAACAGCCGAAGCTAAGTAGTAACATTAACATCATGTCTTTTAATTGCAGTCGCTGTACTCATAATATACAGGAGAACGATCGCCTTACGGCGAGGATAGCTGTGCTGCAAGCCCAGCTTCAGACGCAATCGTTAGGCAAGGGTAATTTCAGTGTAGGAAAGGAAGAAACAGCGTCTGTGCCACCAGTAAGTACAGATACTAACGTTAGTATAAATCCCCCCGCACAGTCCCCGCAGCCGGACAACTTTCTCATGGCTTCTGGAGGGAAATGCTGTAGGAATGCTCAACTGGTGTCGCTCATTCAGCCGACAGAAACTTTCAACCGGTTTCCCCATTAAGTAGCGAGTCGGAGTCTGAGGCCGAGTTTTCTCTTGTCTCTACTCCTCCCGTTACGGGGTCTGAGACGCCGAAGGCTCCCACCATTAGCTCTGACAAATTGAAAACCCTAGTCATTGGCGACTCCATTACCCGCAGTATTAGACTTAAAACGAATCACCCAGCGATCATACACTGTTTACCAGGGGGCAGGGCTACCGACGTTAAGGCTAATCTGAAGATGGTGCTGGCTAAAGCTAAAACTGGCGAGTGTAGAGAGTATAGAGATATTGTTATCCACGTCGGCACCAACGATGTTAGGATGAAACAGTCAGAGGTCACCAAGCGCAACATAGCTTCAGCGTGTAAATCAGCTAGAAAGATGTGTCGCATCGAGTAATTGTCTCTGGCCCCCTCCCAGTTAGGGGGAGTGACGAGCTCTACAGCAGAGTCTCACAACTCAATCGCTGGTTGAAAACTGTTTTCTGCCCCTCCCAAAAGATAGAATTTGTAGATAATTGGCCCTCTTTCTGGGACTCACCCACAAACAGGACCAAGCCTGACCTGCTGAGGAGTGACGGACTCCATCCTAGCTGGAGGGGTGCTCTCATCTTATCTACCAACATAGACAGGGCTTTAACTCCACAATGAAATAGGGTGCAGGCCAGGCAGCAGGCTGTTAGCCAACCTGCCAGCTTAGTGGAGTCTGCCACTAGCATAGTCAGTGTAGTCAGCTCAGCCATCCCCATTGAGACTGTGTCTGTGCCTTGACCTAGGTTGGGCAAAACTAAACATGGCGGTGTTCGCCTTAGCAATCTCATTAGGATAAAGACCTCCTCCATTCCTGCCATTATTGAAAGAGATCGTGATACCTCACATCTCAAAATAGGGTTACTTAATGTTAGATCCCTCACTTCAAAGGCAGTTATAGTCAATGAACTAATCACTGATCACAATCTTGATGTGATTGGCTTGACTGAAACATGGCTTAAGCCTGATGAATTTACTGTGTTAAATGAGGCCTCACCTCCTGGTTACACTAGTGACCATATCCCCCGTGCATCCCGCAAAGGCGGAGGTGTTGCTAACATTTACGATAGCAAATTTCAATTTACAAAAAAGAAAATTACGTTTTCGTCTTTTGAGCTTCTAGTCATGAAATCTATGCAGCCTACTCAATCACTTTTTATAGCTACTGTTTACAGGCCTCCTGGGCCATATACAGCGTTCCTCTCTGAGTTCCCTGAATTCCTATCGGACCTTGTAGTCATAGCAGATAATATTCAAATTTTTGGTGATTTTAATATTCATATGGAAAAGTCCACAGACCCACTCCAAAAGGCTTTCGGAGCCATCATCGACTCAGTGGGTTTTGTCCAACATGTCTCTGGACCTACTCACTGCCACAGTCATACTCTGGACCTAGTTTTGTCCCATGGAATAAATGTTGTAGATCTTAATGTTTTTCCTCATAATCCTGGACTATCGGACCACCATTTTATTACGTTTGAAATCGCAACAAATAATCTGCTCAGACTCCAACCAAGGAGCATCAAAAGTTGTGCTATAAATTCTCAGACAACACAAAAATTCCTTGATGCCCTTCCAGACTCCTGCTGCCTACCCAAGGACGTCAGAGGACACAAATCAGTTAACCACTTAACTGAGGAACTCAATTTAACCTTGCGCAATACCCTAGATGCAGTTGCACCCCTAAAAACGAAAAACATTTGTCACAAGAAACTAGCTCCCTGGTATACAGAAAATACCCGAGCTCTGAAGCAAGCTTCCAGAAAATTGGAACGCAAATGGCGCCACACCAAACTGGAAGTCTTCCGACTAGCTTGGAAAGACAGTACCGTGCAGTATCGAAGAGCCCTCACTGCTGCTCGATCATCCTACTTTTCCAACTTAATTGAGGAAAATAAGAACAATCCAAAATTTATTTTTGATACTGTTGCAAAGCTAACTAAAAAGCAGCATTCCCCAAGAGAGGATGGCTTTCACTTCAGCAGTAATAAATTCATGACCTTCTTTGAGGAAAAGATCATGATCATTAGAAAGCAAATTACGGACTCCTCTTTAAATCTGCGTATTCCTCCAGGGCTTAGCTGTCCTGGATCTGCACAGCTCTGCCAGGGCCTGGGATCGGGAGAGACACTTAAGTGTTTTAGTACTATATCTCTTGACACAATGATGAAAATAATCATGGCCTCTAAACCTTCAAGCTGCATACTGGATCCTATTCCAACTAAACTACTGAAAGAGCTGCTTCATGTGCTTGGCCCTCCTATGTTGAACATAATAAACGGCTCTCTATCCACCAGATGTGTACCAAACTCACTAAAAGTGGCAGTAATAAAGCCTCTCTTGAAAAAGCCAAACCTTGACCCGGAAAATATAAAAAACTATCGGCCTGTATCGAATCTTCCATTCCTCTCAAAAATTTTAGAAAAAGCTGTTGCGCAGCAACTCACTGCCTTCCTGAAGACAAACAATGTATACGAAATGCTTCAGTCTGGTTTTAGACCCCATCATAGCACTGAGACTGCACTTGTCAAGGTGGTAAATGACCTTTTAATGGCGTCAGACCGAGGCTCTGCATCTGTCCTCGTGCTACTAGACCTTAGTGCTGCCTTTGACACCATCGATCACCACATTCTTTTGGAGAGACTGGAAACCCAAACTGGTCTACACGGACAAGTTCTGGCCTGGTTTAGATCTTATCTGTCGGAAAGATATCAGTTTGTCTCTGTGAATGGTTTGTCCTCTGACAAATCAACTGTACATTTCGGTGTTCCTCAAGGTTCCGTTTTAGGACCACTATTGTTTTCACTATATATTTTACCTCTTGGGGATGTTATTCGTAAACATAAGCTATGCGGATGACACACAGCTGTACATTTCAATGAAACATGGTGAAGCCCCAAAATTGCCCTCACTAGAAGCCTGTGTTTCAGACATAAGGAAGTGGATGGCTGAAAACGTTCTACTTTTAAACTCGGACAAAACAGAGATGCTTGTTCTAGGTCCCAAGAAACAAAGAGATCTTCTGTTAAATCTGACAATTAATCTTGATGGTTGTAAAGTCGTCTCAAATAAAACTGTGAAGGACCTCGGCGTTACTCTTGACCCTGATCTCTCTTTTGACGAACATATCAAGAATGTTTCAAGGACAGCTTTTTTCCATCTACGTAACATTGCAAAAATCAGAAATGTTCTGTCCAAAAATGATGCAGAAAAATTAATCCATGCATTTGTTACTTCTAGGCTAGACTACTGCAATGCTTTACTTTCCGGCTACCCGGATAAAGCACTAAATAAACTTCAGTTAGTGCCAAATACGGCTGCTAGAATCCTGACTAGAACCAAGAAATTTGATCATATTACTCCAGTGCTAGCTTCCCTACACTGGCTTCCTGTTAAGGCAAGGGCTGATTTCAAGGTTTAACTGTTAACCTATAAAGCGTTACATGGGCTTGCTCCTACCTATCTTTCCGAGTTGGTCCTGCCGTACATACCTACACGTACGCTACAGTCACAAGACACAGGCCTCCTAATTGTCCCTAGAATTCCTAAGCAAACAGCTGGAGGCAGGGCTTTCTCCTATAGATCTCCATTTTTATGGAATGGTCTGCCTACCCATGTGAGAGACGCAGACTCGGTCTCAACCTTTAAGTCTTTACTGAAGACTTTTCTCTTCAGTAGTGTAGGAGAAAGATTAGACACATGGATAACTTATAAAGACATAAGACAGCTGAACAGTAAAATAACAGACCACATGAAGAGAAGAGACACATAGTCTGCTGATTCCATTAAGTGCATACTGACCAGACAGATAGGCGCCTAAAGAAATTGGATACTAGACACATAGTCTGCTGATTCTTTTAAGAGATACACCTGTCAGAGAAATATGTGTTTAGGGCACTTAGACCCACTAGACATATAGTCTGACCATTCCATTACGTACATACATGTCAGACACTTAGGCGCCTGAAGCAATTGGATACACTGGGATAGAGGGTCCGGCCACCATTATAAACTAATTGAAAGCAGATGGTGGTGAATGACTTCGTAGGGGATGGACATAATACTAGGTGGATATAAAATGTTGGAGCGGGGTTGGGAAGCGGGGTGTGTTCCGCGGACATTCCAGATTGCTATACAATTGTAATAAAAGCATGATTTTGATTTCACAAGTTCTTGTAAGTGTTATATTTCTGAGATGATTTTCCACGACAGTAGGTCATATGATTGAGTGTAGTCTGGCCCAGGAGTGTGAAGGTGAACGGAAAGGCTCTGGAGCAACGAACCGCCCTTGCTGTCTCTGCCTGGCCGGTTCCCCTCCACTGGGATTCTCTACCTCTAACCCTATTACAGGGGCTGAGTCACTGGCTTACTGGTGCTCTTTCATGCCGTCCCTAGGAGGGGTGCGTCACTTGAGTGGGTTGAGTTACTGACGTGATCTTCCTGTCTGGGTTGGCGCCCCCCTTGGTTTGTGCTGTGGTGGAGATCTTTGTGGGCTATACTCGGCCTTGTCTCAGGATTGTAAGTTGGTGGCTGAAGATATCCCTCTAGTGGTGCGGGGGCTGTGCTTTGGCAAAGTGGGTGGGGTTATATCCTTCCTGTTTGGCCCTGTCCGGGGGTATCATCGGATGGGGCCACAGTGTCTCCTGACCCCTCCTGTCTCAGCCTCCAGTATTTATGCTGCAGTAGTTTGTGTCGGGGGGCTAGGGCCAGTTGGTTATATCTGGAGTACTCCTGTCTTATCCAGTGTCCTGTGTGAATTTAACTATGCTCTCTCTTCTCTCCTTCTCTCTTTCTTTCTCTCTCTCGGAGGACCTGAGCCCTAGGACCATACATCAGGACTACTGGGCATGATGACTCCTTGCTGTCCCCAGTCCACCTGGCCTTGCTGCTGTTCCAGTTTCAACTGTTTAGTCTGCAGTTATGGAACCCCTACCTGTCCCAGACCTGCTGTTTTCAACTCTTAATGATCGGCTATGAAAAGCCAACTGACATTCATTCCTGATTATTATTTGACCATGCTTGTCATTTATGAACATTTTGAACATCTTGGCTCTCTCTAATTCTCTCCTTCTCTCTTTCTTTCTCTCTCTCGGAGGAACTGAGCCCTAGGACCATACGTCAGGACTACCGGGCATGATGACTCCTTGCTGTCCCCAGTCCACCTGGCCTTGCTGCTGTCCCAGTTTCAACTGTTCTGCCTGCGGTTATGGAACCCCTACCTGTCCCAGACCTGCTGTTTTCAACTCTTAATTATCGGCTATGAAAAGCCAACTGACATTTATTCCTAATTATTATTTGACCATGCTTGTCATTTATGAACATTTTGAACATCTTGGCCATGTTCTGTTATAATCTCCACCCGGCACAGCCAGAAGAGGACTGGCCACCCCTCATAGCCTGGTTCCTCTCTAGGTTTCTTCCTAGGTTTTGGCCTTTCTAGGGAGTTTTTTCTAGCCACCGTGCTTCTACACCTGCATTGCTTGCTGTTTGGGGTTTTAGGCTGGGTTTCTGTACAGCACTTCGAGATATAAGCTGATGTACGAAGGGCTATATAAAATAAACTTGATTGATTGATTGATTGAAGAGTCAATATTTGCAGTGTTGACCTTCTTTTTCAAGACCTCTGCAATCCACCCTGGTGTCAATTAACTTCTGGGCTAAAACATCCTGACTGATGGCAGCCCATTCTTGCATAATCAATGCTTGGAGTTTGTCAGAATTTGTGGGTTTTTGTTTGTCCACCCGCCTCTTGAGGATTGACCACAAGTTCTCAATGGGATTAAGGTCTGGGGAGATTCCTGGCCATGGACACAAAATATTGATGTTTCGTTCCCCCGAGCCACTTATCACGTTTGCCTTATGGCAAGGTGCTCCATCATGCTGGAAAAGACATTGTATGTCACCGAACTGTTACTGGATGGTTGGGAGAAGTTGCTCTCGGAGGATTTGTTGGTGGCATTCCTTATTCATGGCTGTGTTCTTAGGCAACATTGTGAGTGAGCCCACACCCTTGGCTGAAAGCAACCCCACACATGAATGGTCTCAGGATGCTTTACCGTTGGCATGACACAGGACTGATGGAAGCGCTCACCTTGTCTTCTCCGGACAAGCTTTTTTCCAGATGCCCCAAACAATCGAAAAGGGGATTCATCAGAGAAAATGACTTTACCCCAGTCCTCAGCAGTCCAATCCCTGTACCCTTTGCAGAATATCAGTCTGTGTGCAGATGCACTCACACCTGCCTGCTGCCATTCCTGAGCAAGCTCTGTACTGGTGGTGCCCTGATCCCGCTGCTGAATCAACTTTAGGAGACGGTCCTGGCGCTTGCTGGACTTTCTTGGGTGCCCTGAAGCCTTCTTCACAACAATTAAACCGCTCTGAAGCCTTCTTCACAACAATTGAACCGCTCTCCTTGAAGTTCTTGATGATCTGATAAATGGTTGATTTAGGTGCAATCTTACTGGCAGCAATATCCTTTCCTGTGAAGCCTTTTTTGTGCAAAGCAATGATGACGGCACATGTTTACTTGCAGGTAACCACGGGTGACAGAGGAAGAACAATGATTCCAAGCACCACCCTCCTTTTGAAGCTTCCAGTTTTGGGGGGGATTCAGTTCATTTGCATGGCAAAGAGGGACTTTGCAATTAATTACAACTCATCTGATCACTATTCATAACATTCTGGAGTATATGCAAATTGCCATCATACAAACTGAGGCAGCAGACTGTGAAAATTCATATTTGTGTCATTCTCAAAACGTTTGGCCACAACTTTACACACTTCCTTAAACATAAAATAAGTAAATAAGTAATTTTAAGTGGAAGTCCAAAACTTATTTTTACATCGAAGACACAAAGCACATCAGTAAAATCTCCCCGTTGTCGAAAGGGTTCGACACATGCTGTTTAAATGGCCCAATTTATTATTTAGACGTTCACAGATTTTCAACATTTTGACTATCGCTGATGTGATATTTTGGGTAAAGTAAAAAATAAAGTGAAATATTTGGCAAGATGTTCCTAAAACTGAGAGTAACTACAATAAACAAAAATATTAACGCAACATGTAAAGTGTTGGATGTTTCATGAGCTGAAAAAAAAGATTGCAGAATTTTTTACATCCCTGTTAGTTAACATTTATTCTTTGCCAAGATAATCCATCCACCTGACAGGTTTGGCATATCAAGCTGATTAAACAGTATGATCATTACACAGGTGCACCTTGTGCTGGGGAGAATAAAAGGCCTCTAAAATGTGCAGTTCTGTCACACAACACAATGCCACAGATGTCTCACGTTTTGAGGGAGTGTGCAATTGGCATGCTGACTGCAGGAATATCCACTGGAGCTGTTACCAGATAATTGAATGTTAAATTCTCTACCAGAAGCCGCCTCCAACGTCATTTTAGAGAATTTGGCAGTACATCCAACTGGCCTCACAACCACAGACCACATATAACGACGCCAGCCCAGGACCTCCACATCGTCTGAGACCAGCCACCCGAGTTGTATTTCTCTTTGTAATGAAGCCCTTTGTGGGGAAAAACTAATTCTGATTGGCTGGGCCTGGCTCCGCAATGGGTGGGCGTATGCCCTCCAGGGCCCACCAATGGCTGTGCCCCTGCCCAGTTATGTAAAGTCCATAGATCAGGGCCTCGTTTATTTATTTACAATCACTGACTCATATAAACTGTAAATCGTTGTTTATATTTTGGTTCAGTATACACACACAGTGCATTCGTTAAAAACTTCTCTAGGATAGGGGGCAGCATTTTCACGTTTGGATGAAAAGCATATCCAAATTAAACTGCCAGCTACTCATCCCCAGAAGATAAGATATGCATATTATTAGTAGTATTGGATAGAAAACACTCTGAAGTTTCTAATACTGTTTGAATGATGTCTGTGAGTATAACAGAACTCATATGGCAGGCGCAAACCTGAGAAAAATCCAACCAGGAAGTGGGAAATCTGAGGTTTGTATTTTTCAACTCATTGCCTATCGAATGTACAGTGTCTATGGGGTCATATTGCACTTCCTAAGGCTTCCACTAGATGTCAACAGTCTTAGAACATTGTTTGAGGCTTCTACTGTGAAGGAGGGGGGAATGAGAGCTGTTTCAACCAGAGGTCTGCCAGAGTGGCATGAGCTGGTCATGCGTCTACACGTGAGAGCGACCTGCGTTCCATTGCAATTCTAAAGACAAAGGAATTCGCTGGTTGGAACATTATTGAAGATTTATGTTAAAAAAATCCTAAAGATTGATTCTATACATCGTTTGACATGTTTCTACGAACTGTAACATACATTTTTGAACTTTTCATCGGAACTTTCGCCTGGACTTGCCCGCGCCTCGTGAGTTTGGATTTGTTTACCAAACGCGCTAACAAAAGGCGGTATTTGGACATAAATGTTGGACTTTATCGAACAAAACAAACATTTATTGTTGAACTGGGATTCCTGGGAGTGCATTCTGATGAAGATCATCAAAGGTAAGTGAATATTTAAAACGCTATTTCTGACTCAACAACATTGTGGGTATCTGCATGGCTTTTGTCTGAGCGCCGTACTCGGATTATTGCATGGTTTGCTTTTTCCGTAAAGCTTTTTTGAATTCTGACACAGCGGTTGCATTAAGGAGAAGTATATCTATAATTCTGTGCATAATACTTGTATCTTTTATCAACTTTTACATGTTTATTATGAGTATTTCTGTAAATTGATGTGCCTCTGAAAATTTGCCGGATGTTTTCGATGCACAACATTACTCACCATAAAGCGCCAATGTATACTGAGATTTTTGGATATAAATATGAACTTTATCGAACAAAACATACATGTATTGTGTAACATGAAGTCCTATAAGTGCCATCTTATGAAGATCATCAAAGGTTAGTGATAAATTTAATTTAATCTATATTTCTGCTTTTTGTGACTCCTCTCTTTGGCTGGAAAATGGCTGTGTGTTTTTGTGACTAGGCTCTGACCTAACATGGTCCGCTTTCGCTGTAAAGCTTTTTTTGTAGATTAACAAGAAGTTAAGCTTTAATTTGGTGTATTGCACTTGTGAATGCATCAAAGTTACATATTTCTAAAAAATATTTTTGAATTTAGCGCTCTGCCTTTTCAGCGGAATGTTGTCGAGGGGTTCCACTAGCCATAAGAAGTTTTAAGACTCCATAATGTTTCATCATTAGATGCTACAGACCTCCTTCAAGACTCCATAATGTTTCATCATTAGATGCTACAGACCTCCTTTAAGACCCCATAATGTATAATCATTAGATGCTACAGACCTCCTTCAAGACTCCATAATGTTTCATCATTAGATGCTACAGGCTACAAATCAACAATGGGTGTAATATGAATCTTTACCACTTGTTCTGTAATATGAGTAGTATTCGGATTTCATTCAAACATTTCTTACATGAATATTGAAAATATAAATGTTGATTTTTGTATATATTGTTGAATATAATATACTGTAAGGGTATATCAATTCCAGGATCTCTGCTAGTGTTAAAGTTATGGGCCATTATATACAGAGAAATTGTGGCGAAATCCTGCACGACTACGCTAAACTTGCCACGGTTTTGAAAATAGAATTCAGTGGTTCTGCGACTCGCAAACACGACAGCTCGTTGGCTAACAATATCAGACAAGCTCAAAATGAACACCCACAGACCTACTATCACCTGCTTCGTTCAGCTTACTTTGGCATGCTCACTGAAACGGGAATGGAAGACCTATTACCATTCAAACAACTGTTTCTGTCAAACATCTACTTCATCAACTACTTGGGCCCTACTGCCCACATTGGGTTGCCAATCTCGACGCTCTGAGAGCTTGTAAGCACCGCTTTTGAAGCATCAAAAGCAAGCCGGGCTAAGAGCCCGGACACCTAGACTTTCGAGCTTAGGCGGGAACCATCACTCCAATTAGAAGGTGCAGCATTAGGGACAGGTGCGGTAAAAGATGACGATCAAAGGGGGTGGCAACCAAGTAATCACCACACTGACAACCACTGCAGTAACAATAGCTATGATGAACGTCCCCAATCTAACAGGTCCCGTAGAGATCAACTTGGCCGATATGTCCCTGCGCCTAACCCTCACAAAGGGTCAGGACACAAGAGTAACAAGCGCAACAAAGTGTTCAACAATGATCTAAACCCTAAGCGAAATGATATAGAAACTCTGATAAGAGATGTACTGCATCGTAAGAAATTTGAGAAAGAGGACAACATAACTAGGCGTAAAATTGTTGGGAACCAAGTCAGCCGAAACTAACGCAATTCGAGAGGACGTCAACATTTCCATTACCCCCGCCCCCACTCCAATCCCTGTCCAGGGACCACTCGTTCTAGATAAGCAGCTTTGCAACAGATGATTCCTCTCCCATTCCGATAGAGGACCCACTGGGTCACATAGGTGAGTTATCCGTCTTGGAAATCGACACAGATTACAAACCGCTCGGTACTCCCAACCCACTCCATTATGTTGGGGATATGATGAGAAAACCCAACTCGAACAGGCCATACCTTAGAACAGTCCTGGAGGACTGTTTGACCTGTCACGCTCTGATAGATTCGGGTTTGACAATTTCACTCATATCCGAAACCTTGCTGGATGAACTAAAAGGGGCAGTGGACCCAACAAACCGTTGGTTGAAAACGGAACGTTGCGACACGAAGCTTCGGGTTTCACCGAAGTTACCTCGCCACTAACCAAGTGTCTCCTACTTAAACTCAACTTCGAAAGCGATTACCATCGACATCGAACGGATGCTTATTGGGATAGATTTAATTGACCGTTTGGTACCACTAATGGATTGGAAAACCAACCAAATCTGGTGACAAATATGTATGCCAACTCCGTTGACTTCCCCGCATTCTTCCAAGGCTACCTGTCATACATTGCGCAACGGCGTGGGTTCGACGTCAGCATCTGCCACAAACCCGGTGAACGTGGTCATGAGTTTGCCATTGGTGACAAATGACAAGGTGAGTTCAACTCGGAACTTAACCGAACATGAGGTTTTCCTGTGTGGCTTGGGTGATTCACCAGCAGACACATACCGACCTCCTCTGATAGGGGGCGTGTGCCTAAACGGCACTATGGTTGAGGATGCCAGACTGGCAACCTTGTCAGAAAAATCTGCAATCAGTTTGGAAATGTTAAACGATGCTTGTGTAAATGTGAATTTCAGAGTATTTCTGTTATATGATGTGACTCTCTGCAATTTCTCCGGATATTTTGGAGGCATTTCTGAACATGGTGCCAATGTAAACTGAGATTTTTGGATATAAATATGCACATTATCGAACAAAACATACATGTATTGCGTAACATGATGTCCTATGAGTGTCATCTGATGAAGATCATCAGAGGTTAGTGATTAATTTTATCTCTATTTCTGCTTTTTGTGACTCCTATCTTTGGCTGGAAAAATGTCTGTGTTTTTTTGACTTGGTGGTGATCTAACATAATCATATGTTGTGCTTTCGCTGTAAAGCATTTTTGAAATCGGACACGATGGGTAGATTAACAAGATGTTTATCTTTCATTTTCTGTATTGGACTTGTTAATGTGTGAAAGTTACATATTTCAAAAAAATATTTTGGAATTACCCGTGCTGCCTTTTCAGCGGAATGTTGTCGAGGGGTTCCGCTAGCGGAACGCATGTCCTAGACAGGTTTAAGGGGTATTTGTGTGTAGATTGAATCAGGCTGTAACGTAACAAAATATGAAAAAGGGGTCTGAATACTTTCCGAAGGCACTGTATGTAGCCATGTTATGAAGTATGAAAAGGCTTGTTCAGTCACATGTCATGAATTCACTATGACATCATCATATTTATATACATTTATATCAATACAAAGTGTTTCAGACATAAATAAACAATTCCAGGTGAAAGCCAAAGGCCATAGCTGTAATACAATAACAAACTGGCAAAGCAGCAGAGCGAGGCCCGCATCCAGCAACGTCACGAGTCACGCAGCTGTTTCAGGACAGCACTACAGGGAGAGAGAAAACTCCACTGGACTAGTTTCAATGTATGGAATCACTTCAGAGTTTCTGGATTTTGGGTAAACTTCTCCTTTAACCTCACTAGGGTAGGGGGCAGCATTCGGAATTTTGGATGAAAAGAGTGCCCAAAGTAATCTGCCTGCTACTCAGGCCCAGAAGCTAGGATATGCAAATTAGTAGATTTGGATAGAAACCACTCCAAAGTTTCTAAAACTGTTAAAATAATGTCTGTGAGTATAACAGAACTGAAATGGCAGGTGAGAACCTGAGGAAAATCCATCCAGGAAATGCTTTTATTTGAAATGCCTGTTTTTCCATTGAAAGCCTATCCACCATACAAAGACTTATGACGCAGGTCACTATCTCTATTGCTTCCTCAACATGTGGCCAGTCTTTAGGCATTGTTTCAGGCTTTTACTCTGAAAAATGAGGGAGAAACAGCACGTTCAATGAGTGTACAGTGGAAATTTCCAGCCATGAGCCCAGCGCATGATCGGGAGGGCGCATTTCTTGTTTCTCCTTTTCTATTCACGAAGCTTTTGTCCAGTTGAAATATGATCGATTATTTATGACAAAAACAATGAGGCTGGATTATAAACATTGTTTGACATGTTTCTATGAAATTTTATGGTACTTTTCAGATTTTTCGTCTGACTGCTGTGACCGCGCTTTGTTCCAATGTATTACTGAACATAACGCGCAAAGAAAACGGAGGTTTTTGGACATAAAGAGTGACTTTATCGAACAAAACAAACATTTATTGTGTAACATGGAGTCTTCGGAGTGCAACCATATGAAGATCAAAGGTAAGTGATACATTTTAATGCTATTTCTGGCTTTTGTTACTCTTCTTCTTGGCTGCTAACTGTTTGTAATGATTTGTCATTAAGGCATCATTGAGATGCTTTAATCATTGAGGTTTTAAAGCATCATTGAGAAATAATGAATTGAAGTTGGAACATTTGTGACATTTGTAGACTAGAGATTAAGAATGTTGGGCCATTAACCGAGAAGTCGCTGGTTCGAATCCGCACGCCCCCCAAGGTAGAAAAAAGCTGCCGTTCTACCCTTGAGCAAGGCAGTTAACCCCCAACAACTGCTCCCCGGGCGCCGATAACGTGGACGTCGATTAAGGCAGCCCCCGCACCACTCTGATTCAGAGGGGTTGGGTTCAATGCGGAAGACACATTTAGGGTGAATGGATTCAGTTGTGACTGACTAGATATCCCCTTTCCTTTCCCATCCCAGTCCTCCTTTAAGACTCCATAATGTTTCATCATTAGATGCTACAGTCCTCCTTTAAGAGAGATCTTTGATGGAAACCTGCTCCAGAGCAGAACCTGCTGCTTGAACAGAGTTCCGAGTATCGGGTCTGAATACTTAAGTAAATGTAATATTTCAGTTTTGTATTTTTTGATAAATTAGCAAAATTATCAAACAAAATGTTTTTGCTTTGTCAGTATGGGGTATTGTGTTTTTAGAAAAAGGCTGTAATGTAACAAAATGTGGAAAAAGTCAAGGGGTCTGAATACTTCCAGGAGGCACTGTACTCTCCGATAGCAACGGCCAATAGCAGACCACTTCCTATATCAGGGACATAGTCGCTCCCGTCTTCCATGTGTGAAAGGTAACCTGGTGAATATCATAGAATAAGGGTTCTGTTAGGTAACCTGGTGAATATCATAGAATCAGGGTTCTGTTAGGTAATCTGGTGAATATCATAGAATCAGGGTTCCGTAAGGGAACCTTCAGTTCTATTTCAGTGACTCGTTAGTCTCTCACTATGGGGATATAGTCAACTACCATACAGCTCATATCCTCTCTGATGCCAAGTCTAGACAGGATCATCCCTCAGAGGTCCCCACTCTACTCACCGTATGTGTAGTGATGTCCAGTCAGTAGAACCTCATGGAGGTACATCACCACAACATGCTGCATTACAGATCTCTTGAACAGAGATGCCTTTGAACAATGCCTATGTTGTAGCCATTCCTCTGGTGGATTGAGCCATCAAGCCCTCCGGAGGTGTCAGATCCTTGCTACTATAGAACCTCATGAAGATATGGGGGTGTAACTCATTATACGGATATAATGGCTAAAGTAAAGCCGTTTTAAACAAGATAAATCTAATTTCTATTCTTTCCAGCGGCTCCAACAGCAGAAATGGCCTCAAGCAAAACATAAAAATCCCAGGATGGGACTAGCTGTTTGGGTACTGGGCGTAGGTGACCCTTCATAAAACAACAGATCAGGGGGTGTTCCACTGTATAGTTGTTGCAGCCTAAATGGCAGCCAAATATACATTTATAGTTGAAAGGGCTTTCCTTCATCAGAAAGCAGAGTAGCTCTGAAACAGAGCAACAAAGAGACTGATTTGTTTCTGATCTCACCATCTGTTAAATACACTGTGCTATAGTAATTATTGTGCTATAGTGAGTGTGTGGCTCTAGAACTCTGAATATAGTTCATTCTCAAGGAGAGCAGTCACGTGTGTTGAGAAGCAGAGGATCACTGGTTTGAGCCCGGAATGGGGACAGTGGAGGAAACTAAACTGTTAGAAGCACACTGGCGTCAGTTACACATTTTATTAATAAAGTTAGTCATTTCCAAATGAACCATGTTCTTTAAGGTCAATATGTTGGAGTTCAGGCTTTTTTGACCTGTTAAAGTAGGAAATGAAATGAACTTTGTCCATTACAGAGACAGAGGTCAAGACAAAAAAAGGAGCTGGTTTTATAATATATATATGCCATCTTTAACAAGTTGTGTAGATCAGATGTTAATGAAGCAATACAGACCACATTGAAGTGTCTGGAGTTTAGTTTGTGTGTTCTACAGTCTTGTAAAGATAGGGGGGGGGGGGGGGGTTGACTGGGACAGACAATGTAACATCTATGTTTTTAGGAAAAGGTTTTGTAAAACATGCACCTTACATCAGATCATCTTGAAACTTTCTCTCTAAAGGTACCTTTCATTAAGGTTTTATATGGTCTATTGGTTTCTTTGTTTTCATTGGCAGAATCCTTTTTCAGTGTTATGATATTCATAACATCCATATCCACCAGTCTATCTTCCTGTCAACTAGCAGAACTCTGCTGGTTGTCCTGGTAACAGATACCAGTCTATCTTCCTGTCAACTAACAGAACTCTGCTGGTTGTCCTGGTAACAGATACCAGTATATCTTCCTGTCAACTAACAGAACTCTGCTGGTTGTCCTGGTAACAGATACCAGTCTATCTTCCTGTCAACCAACAGAGCTCTGCTGGTTGTCCTGGTAACAGATACCAGTGGGCAGATCTATTTTATTTGTTCAAACTAAACTACAGCACTTACTTTGATGAGTCAAATCTGATCCTTTCTTCTCTTCTCCTCCTCTCACAGTTCCACTCAGCCCCGTTGTTTTCCTGCAGTCCACCAGCAGCACAGACAACCTCTTCATACCCAGCAGTAAGGTGCTACCGGAAGAGGCATGACACGGGGACTCCGGGAGGGAGGAAGGGCTAGCGTTGTCCTGGTAACCATAAAGAGGGGACACATATCATTATGGATGCTTATGTCACCGCTGTCATGAAGTGCTTTACAGAAACCCAGCCCAGACCCTGATAAAGCAAGCTGTATGCTAGACCAGACCAAGCTGTACCATCTGGTGTTCTGATCTGGAGAGACTCTTCTCTGACTCATCAGCATCAGGATGTTGTTGAGGCTCCCCAGAGGATCCACAATAGTCATGTCTCTCTCCTGTGTGAATGAGAACATCAAACAGATAGTGAACTTACGACCGTCTATTATAATCATCGGGTCTTACAAGAGGCATTAATCTCTCTAAACAGCCTAAAACGCAAATGTTAAAGGGTCGTGCCACTAAATGGGTCCCTTTTGCATCCCTTTGATATTTTAAGTATAAATTATGCTCCAACATTGCATTTTAAAAGCCTGTTATACTAGATGAGATGCACTTTAATGTAGACCACATGGATAATTTAATAAATCTAATTTAAAAGTCCCCAAAATATATGTACCAATGGCAGATTAAAACTAACAAAGGCAGATGGCCCCTTTAACAATTCCTACAGTACTGAACAACATATCCAAGTGTAGAACTTCAGTAGAATGCCCCTTAAAACCCCCACCTTAGTTCAACAACGGAATAGTGTGTGACTCTGTTTTTAAGACAGTACTCACTGGTGTTAATCTGATATTCTGTCTCCTCCTCTTTCACACCCAAGACGTCTTCCTTCTTCACCTCTACTGAGATAGCATCCTCTTCCTCTCTAAAAGGTTCTTCCTCGGTTTCCTCTATAACATCCTCTTCTTCTTTCACGACAATGTTCAGCCTCAGAGCTTCTTTCTGCATACAGCAGACCTCTTCTTCTTTAACGGGGGAGGAGTAGTTTAGTGAGCTCATGGTCTGGGATGTTAGAATTAGCGACTAGCCTAGCGCTAGGCTCAGTATCAATGTTTAACAACTTTGCAAATTGAACAAGCAAATTAGGTTAAAGTTAACCAGTTGATACGTCAACTGAAATGTGTTTAAAACACTGAGATTAGCTAATGTACATTAACATGGTCTAAAGCGTCAATCTTTCAGTTTTATGTTGGCTAGCAAGCTACCGAGGTGGTTGAAAGAGTAGCCGTGTTGTTGTTCCTGAAGAAGCGTCCGGTCCAGTCCATTATACGTCACGCAAGAATCAACACCTGAAAGACGCATATCCCCGTCTGCTGGCTGGAGTGGGTAACGCAGTTTGGAAACAACAGTTACTACACTTTCTGTATTGGAAAAAACGTCAAAATAATTTAACAATAAGCTGATATATTGTAAATGATGAATACATACTTCTATGAATAGGTAGTGTTTAAATAAACATTTGCTCTGTTCATTTTTCACATTCGTTTTCATCTAGATGTGACGGTACTATTCCCTTAAAGCTACGCTCTTTAAGATACAAATCATCCTGTAAACCAGGGGTGGGCAACTCCAGTCCTCGGGGGCCTGATTGGTGTCACACTTTTTCTCCATCGCTAGCAAACACAGCTGATTAATCAAACTGCATCCTAAACTGAAGATTATGATTAGGTGGTTATTGGAGTCTGGTGTGTTAGCTGGGGCTGGAAGCTATCATCCCTTATTGATGTCACTAGTTAAATCCCCTTCAATCAGTGTAGATGAAGGGGGGAAGACAGGTTAAATAAGGCATTTTAGGCCTTGAGACAAATGAGACATGGCTTGTGTATGTGTGCCATTCAGACGGTGAATGGGGAAAACAAAATATTTAAGTGTCTTTGAACGGGGGATGGTAGTAGGTCCCAGGCGCCGGTTTGTGTCAAGAACTGCAATGCTGCTGGGGTTTTCCAGCTCAACGGTTTCCCATGTGTACCAAGAATCATCCAACACCCAAACAGTGGTGTTTAAGATGAGGCAGAACGATTTGTTTTTTCATGAGCATGGCCTTAATTCTATTACAGCATATTGGATGACTGTCATTCATATTCCATTCACCCTGTTCAAGGGAACAGCGATAGGTTTTGGCTACTACATGATACTAGAATTTTCCCTATACCCATCATGAGATTGCTACAACCTAGCCTATGAATGAAAGTTTAGAATGTAGGTGCACACAGGTCGAGATACTTTTTTAGGTGACAGACAGTGACACATGGACATCCTGACCGGTTGCATCACCGCCTGGTAAGGCAACTGCTCGGCATCTGACCATAATGCACTACAGAGGGTAGTGAACATCACTGGGGCCAAGCTTCCTGCCATCCAGGACCTATATAAAGAAAGACACAAAAATTGTCAGTCACCCAAGTCATAGACTGTTTTCTCTGCTCCCGCACGTCAAGCGGTACCGGAGCACCAAGTCTAGAAACAAAAGGCTCCTTAACAGCTTCTACCCCCAAGCCATAAGACTGCTGAACAATTAATCAAATGGCCACCTGGACTATTTACATTGACCCCACCTCCATTTGTTTTGTACACTGCTGCTACTTGCTGTTTATTATCTATGAAATGTCACTTCACCCCGACCTACATGTACAAATTACCTCGACTAACCTGTACCCCCGCACATTGACTCGGTACCAGTACCCCCTGTATATAGCCTTGTTATTGTTATTTTATTGTGTTACTTTTTATATTTTTTACTTTTGGTCATTTGCTTATTTTCTTAACTTTTCTTGAACTGTACTGTTAGTTAAGGGCTTGTGAGTAAGCAATTCACTGTAAGGTCTACACTTGTTGTATTCGCGCATTTGACAAATAAAGTTTGATTTTATTTAACAAATTCAGGTATGTTTATCCCGTTTTTTTCTGTTTAAGAAACGTTTGTCTCTAGAGAGTTGAAAACAGCAGGTCTGGGACAGGTAGCACCTCCGGTGAACAGGTCAGGGCTCCATAGCCGCAGGCAGAACAGTTGAAACTGGAGCAGCAGCACGGCCAGCTGGACTGGGGACAGCAAGGAGTCATCATGCCAGGTAGTCCTGAGGCATGGTCCTAGGGCTCAGGTCCTCCGAGAGAGAGAGAAAGAAAGAAAGAAAGAAAGAAAGAAAGAAAAAGAAAGAAAGAAAGGAGAAAGAGAGAGAGAAAGAGAGAGAGAGAGCATACTTAAATTCACACAGGACACCGGATAAGACAGGAGAAATACTCCAGATATAACAGACTGACCCCAGCCCCCCGACACATAAACCACTGCAGCATAAATACTGGAGGCTGAGACAGGAGGGGTCAGGAGACACCGTGGCCCCATCCGATGATACCCCCGGACAGGGCCAAACAGGCAGGATATAACCCCACCCACTTTGCCAAAGCACAGCCCCCACACCACTAGAGTGATATCTTCAACCACCAACTTACCATCCTGAGACAAGGCCGAGTATAGCCCACAAAGATCTTCGCCATGGCACAACCCAATGGGGGGTGCCAACCCATGAATACGGCTGCACAGTATTGTCTCTTCTCGATGGCGGTTATAATATTGATTAGTACCTTGAGCGGGGTTGAGGTGCACCCATGACCAGCTCGGAAACCACATTGCACAGCGGAGAAGGTTCATGCTGAAAGAGTTCTGATAGGTTGGAGGATGTCCTCCGGAAGTTGTCATAATTACTGTTTAAGTCTATGGAAGCCTTGAGAACCATGAGCCTCCTAGGTTTTGTATTTTGTACATTTGTGGCCTGCTGGAGGTCATTTTGCAGGGCTCTGGCAGTGCACCTCCTTGCACAAAGGCGGAGGTAGCGGTCCTGCTGCTGGGTTGTTGCCCTCCTACGGCCTCCTCCACGTCTCCTGATGTACTGGCCTGTCTCCTGGTAGCGCCTCCATGCTCTGGACACTACGCTGACAGACACAACAAACCTTTTTGCCACAGTTCGCATTGATGTGCCATCCTGGATGAACTGCACTACCTGAGCCACTTGTGTGGGTTGTAGACTCCGTCTCATGCTACCACTAGAGTGAAAGCACCGCCAGCATTCAAAAGTGACCAAAACATCAGCCAGGAAGCATAGGAACTGAGAAGTGGTGTGTGGTCACCACCTGCAGAACCATTCCTTTTTTGGGGGTGTCTTACTAATTGCCTATAATTTCCACCTTTTGTCTATTCCATTTGCACAACAGCATGTGAAATTTATTGTCAATAAGTGTTGCTTCCTAAGTGGACAGTTTGATTTCACAGAAGTGTGATTGACTTGGAGTTACATTGTGTTGTTTAAGTGTTCCCTTTATTTTTTTGAGCAGTGTATATATAAAGAAAATATTGCATGACCAAAAGCACAATTCTATTTTTGTAAAAATGAGACAAGTGTACGAGCATATGTGTGTTCTCTCATGAACTTTAAGTAGCCTGTATTTGATGTGATATACTCCTTTCGAGACAGGATTGTGTCACGGCCCAGATCTGGGGAAGTGGACCAAAACATTTCTGCAGCATTGAAGGTCCCCATCATCTTAAAAGGAAGAAGTTTGAAACCACCAAGACCCTTCCTACTGCTGGCTGCCCGGCCAAACTGAACAATCGGGGGAGAAGGGCCTTGGTCAGGGAGGTGACCAAGAACCCAATGGTCACTCTGACAGAGCTCCTCTGTGGAGATGGGAGAACCTTCCAGAAGGACAACCATCTCTGCATCACTCCACCAAGCAGGACGTTATGGTAGAGTTGCCAGACGGAAGCCACTCCTCAGTAAAAGGCACATGAAAGCCAGCTTGGAGTTTGCCAAAAGGCACCTAAAGGACTATCAGACCATGAGTAACAAAATTCTCTGGTCTGATGAAAGCCAAGGGTCACGTCTGGAGGAAACCTGGCACCATTCCTACGGTGAAGCATGGGGTTGGCAGCATCATGCTGTGGGGATGTTTTTCAGCGGTATGGACTGGGAGACTCGTCAGGATCGAGGGAAAGATGAACGGAGCAAAATACAGAGAGATAATTTTTGAAAACTTGCTCCAGAGCACTCAGGACCTCAGACTGGGGCAAAGGTTACCTCAATAGGACAAAACGACCCCTACGCACCAAGCCAGACAATGCAGGAGTGGCTTTGGGAGATATCTCTGAATGTTCTTTGAGAGGCCCAGCCAGAGGCCGGATTTGAACCCGATTTAACATCTCTGGAGAGACCTGAAATAGCTTTGTAGTGACACTCCCCAATCAACCTGACAGAGTTTGAGAGGATCTGGCAGAGAAGAAGTGGGAGAAACATGAGGCTCCTGCTGCTGCTGTCCTCAAGGGCAAATTGACAGATTTTTCACCTAGTTGTCTTTGGGATTCAAAACCAGAGATCTTTCGGTTACTGGCCAACACTAGTAACCGCTAGGCTACCTGCAGCAGGAGCCCCATGTTTTCAGGAGAGCCCACCTTTATTTTTCCCTCATTATGAACATTCATATTGGTCAACAGTCAACCTATTGTGTGTATTGAACATTCATATTGGACTGTAGCAGCTAGCTAACTGGCTACTGATCAACCTATTGTGTGTATTGAACATTCATATTGGACTGTAGCAGCTAGCTATCTGGCTACCGATCAACCTATTGTGTGAATGAACATTGGACAGCCTACCTGTAGAGTAGCACCACCACCCATCAGCCCATTCTCCTCTTGACGTCAAAGCTGCAGTGTATTGTTGGTATAGTTTTTGATGAATAATAATTCAAATTGTGAAATAGAAGTGTACAATTTGATATAATATATATATTAATCAACTTTAAGATACTGTTTGCCTCTATGCAGATGTAGAAGCTGATAGGAATATCATTAGCAATAAATAGTTGATTGTTCTTTTTTCACATCATACTAAGAATACTGAGCCACAACCTGTAAATGTGACCATACTATTCCTTTAAAGCCCCTCTGTCAGATATAATCATCAGAGTGGGAAACCAACTGACATGGAAACAATGGAGCAAATGTATCACTTTTAGAGGGGTGTATTTTAACATCAGATAGAACTACTCAGACATTCCAAATATCACTTGATTATCAGAGGGGTTATTATGACATCAGATAGAACTACTCAGACATTCCAAATCAGGCTTCATCCATATCATGAAGGTGGATATTTATCCAACCATTTCAAAAGTAATGACCGGGCTGACGGAAACAGGATATGCCTTTACAATTTTATAAATGCCGACAGACAATTTGTTTGTTCGTTTACATGGTGGGATCATTTTGTGTCAGTAAACGTTATGAGCGAGAAATGGTGGAAACTCCTTCATGCGCAAATATTTATATAATAACCATCATATCGAAGTTAACTTGAAGTCATGTGATGATATGTTGATTGGTCCTCCCTCTACGACTTGGGAACCCATGCAGTTTATTAGGCTACAGATGAAATAAGTTATGAACTTCACAGGGTGGTGAAACTGCATGTGATGAGCTTGATGCTCCTTTCCAATATTGTTTTGTACATATTTAAGAATATTCACATGAAAATCTGTCGCAAATTGCACGGAAACTTAGCTACGAAGGTGGATATTGATCCAACACCTGCTGTTTATTCAAACCAGCCCACTGGGCACAGACGTCAGTTCAACATCTAGTTTCTATTTACATTTCTTTGAGTCGTGAATTCAACATGAAATCAACACAAAATGTCACCTGTCATTGGATTTAGCTTACAAGTTGGGTGAAAAAATAAAGATTACTGATGTTGACGGCTTTTTACAAATCCAATCAGTTTTCTGCATTGATCTAACATCACATGGATTTGTTTTGTAGAAATGACGTGGAAACAATGTTTATTCAACCAGTGGGAGGCTTGTAAATGCCCCCAGGAAAGGAAAACAAAGAACTCTTCATTGAGACAATGATAAACACCAATCCGTGGGAGAGTTGTGGTGGATATTATAAAATAAGGATCTGCTGGAGTCCAAGTCAAACCAAGATTCTTTATTTCTGAGCTCAGAGAGAATAACAGTTACACAGCGCAGTGTAGACAGTCTGAATTCCTGAAGCATTGGGTGATGGGCACATATCTTTATAGTTTTCTGTTCCTGGGAGGGACTTTATTCATACAAGGATGCAGGTGCAGCTGGTTTGCAACACAGGATGATACTCCAGGAACAGGAGATTATAATAGGACAGTTTTCACAAGGTTAGTCACATACTCAGTTATATGGACACATACAATTAACATTTTCCATTACAGAGTCTGTGAACATTTTTTTTTTTTTTTAATAAATTTTATCCCCTTTTCTCCCCAATTTTCGTGGTATCCAATCGCTAGTAATTACAATCTTGTCTCATCGCTACAACTCCCGTACGGGCTCGGGAGAGACGAAGGTCGAAAGCTATGCGTCCTCCGAAGCACAACCCAACCAAGCCGCACTGCTTCTTTAACACAGCGCGCCTCCAACCCGGAAGCCAGCCGCACCAATGTGTCGGAGGAAACACCGTGCACCTGGCCCCCCTTGGTTAGCGCGCACTGCGCCCAGCCCGCCACAGGAGTCGCTGGAGCGCGATGAGACAAGTAAATCCCTACCGGCCAAACCCTCCCTAACCCGGACGACGCTGGCCCAATTGTGCGTCGCCCCACGGACCTCCCGGTCGCGGCCGGCTGCGACAGAGCCTGGGGGCGAACCCAGAGACTCTGGTGGCGCAGTTAGCACTGCGATGCAGTGCCCTAGACCACTGCGCCACCCGGGAGGCCCCAGTCTGTGAACATTTTAATTTCATTAAATCATCAGTGGACCAACAATGCAAATGTAAACAATGGAACAAATGCATCACATCCAAATATCACTGTATTATCTGTAGTGCTGGAGGAAAGACACCCAGATAAACACAAACACAGAGTTTAAAAAAGGACCATTTAAACCCATGGAATCTGATCTACTCTATATTCAAACTGACAGACTCCATATTCAATTCATGTTTTCTAATAAAAACATACAAATATTTGTTTGAGTATACTTTGTACAATTCAATTTCATATGGTAAAAACATTACCAGTCAACAATATAAGACAACGGGAGCACTGTGTATGTTCTCTGATGAATTTTAAGTCAATGAGATGTGAAATATCAATATACACGCTAAGAGAAGTAATTTCTCTCTCCTGTGTGGATTCTCTAATGACCTTTAAGTGACTATGAGCAGTGATAAGGCTTTTCCCCTGTGTGTATTCTCTCATGTCGTTTTAGGTCCCCTAACTGGGTAAAACACTTTCCACACTGGGAGCAGTGAAAAGGCTTCTCCCCTGTGTGTATTCTCTCATGTTTTTCAGCTAGCTTTTCTGGTTAAAACTCTTTCCACACTGGGAGCAATGGTAAGGCTTCTCCCCATTGTGTATTCTCTCGTGTTGTTTAAGCTCCCATAAGAGGTAACAACCCTTTCCACACTGGGAGCAGTGGTAAGGCTTCTCCCCTGTGTGTATTCTCTCATGTCGTTTCAGGTCCCCAAACTGGTTAAAACACTTTCCACAGTGGGAACACTGGTGTCGTCTTGACGTCCCTGGCTCTGGTTCCTCTGAGTTTGTTCTTTCTCCTGCCAAAGACAGTGTGTTTTTTTAAATAGAGACCCGAATGAAACCTCCACATGATAAAACGGCCTTGCTACGAGGGTAAATCCTAATCAGATCCCTCAATAACCTGAGGCCAGTTTTAACAATCTTAGTGGGATTTTAAAAGAAATGTTGTCGAGCTTCCTGGTAATTACTAATAATATGTTAACATTACTTATTTTATTCATTCTGTTTTACAAGTCAGAACACAAAAAACTAAACAGTTCTAGGACACTGAAGACACAGACGTCGCTGGATTCCAATCGAGCACGTGGTTCTAAATATCTAACTTCATAGCTGTATGATACAGAATGTGACCTACGCACTTCCTTAAACATAAAATAACTTAAGAACATAACATCTCCCCGTTTGACACGCTATTTAAAAATGGCCCAGTTTGTTATTTAGACGTTGACAAATTTTCAACATTTTGACTGTTACTGATGTCATGACAGTTTGGGTAAAGTAAAAAATACGGTGAGATATTTTGGGTAGACATTCCTAAAACTGATAGTAACTATATATAGTAAGTTTATATACAGCCATATTTTAAAGTCTGAAAAGGCTTGTTCATTCACATGAATTCACTATGACAGCAGATGTTCCTAAAACTGATAGAAACTACACTGTACACAAATATAAACTCAACATGTAAAGTGTTGGTTCGATGTTTCATGAGCTGAAAAAAAAGATCGAATTTTCCCATATGTACAAAAAGCTATTTTCTCTCAAATATTCACATCCCTGTTCGTGAACATTTATCCTTTGCCAAGATAATCCATCCATCTGACAGGTGTGGCATATCAAGAATCTGATTTAACAGCATTATCATTACACAGGTGCACCTTGTGCTGGGGACAATAAAAGGCCGCTAAAATGTGCAGTTTTGTCACACAACAATGCCACAGATGTCTCAGAGGGAGCGGGCAATTGGCATGCTGACTGCAGGAATGTCCACTGGAGCTGTCGCCAGGGAATTTAATGTACAGTACCAGTCAAAAGTTTGGACTAACCTACTCATTCAAGGGGTTTTCTTTATATTTACTATTTTATACATTGTAGAATAATAGTGAAGACATCAAAACTATGAAAAAATACATGGACTCATGTTGTAACCAAAAAAGGGTTACATCAAAATATATATTAGATTCTTCAAGGTAGCCACCCTTTGCCTTGACGGCAATGCACACTCTTCTCTCAACCAGCTTCACCTGGAAGGCTTTTCCAACAACAGTCTTGAAGGAGTTCCCACATATGCTGAGAACTTGTTGGCTGCCTTCCCTTCACTCTGCGGTCTAACTCATCCCAAACCATTTCAATTTGGTTGAGGTCGGGGGATTGTGGAGGCCAGGTCATCTGATGCAGCACTCCATCACCCTCCGTCTTGGTCAATTATCCCTTACACCACCTGGAGGTGTGTTGGGTCATTGTCCTGTTGAAAAACAAATGATAGTCTAACTAAGCACAAACCAGATGGGGTGGCATATCGCTGCAGAATGCTGTGGTAGCCATGCTGGTTAAGTGTGCCTTGAATTCTAAATAAATCAGTGTCAACAACAAAGCACACGCACACCATCACACCGCCTCCTCCTTGCTTCACGGTGGGAACCACACATGCGGAGATCATCCGTTCACCTACTTGCGTTTGAAACCAAAGATCGCAAATTTGGACTCATCAGACCAAAGGACAGATATCCACCAGTCTAATGTCCCTTGATCGTGTTTCTTGGTGCAAGCAAGTCTCTTCTTGTTGGTTTCCTTTAGTAGTGGTTTCCTTCAGTAGTGGTTTCCTTTAGTAGTGGTGTCCTTTAGTAGTAGTGGCCTTTAGTAGTGGTGGCCTTTAGTAGTGGTGGCCTTTAGTAGTGGTGTCCTTTAGTAGTGGTTTCCTTCAGTAGTGGTTTCTTTCAGTAGTGGTTTCCTTTAGTAGTGGTTTCCTTAGTAGTGGTGTCCTTTAGTAGTGGTTTCCTTTAGTAGTGGTGTCCTTTAGTAGGGGTTTCCTTTAGTAGGGGGTTCCTTTAGTAGGGGGTTCCTTTAGTAGGGGGTTCCTTTAATAGTGGTTTCCTTGCAGAAATTCAACCATGAAGGCCTGATTCATGCAGTCTCCTCTGAACAGTTGATGTTGAGATGTGTCTGTTACTTGAACTCTGTAAAGCATTTATTTGGGCTGCAATTTCTGAGGCTAGTAACTCTAATGAACCTATACTTTGCAGAAGAAGTAACTCTGGGTCTTCCATTCCTGTGGTGGTCCTTAAAGTAACGGACTGTTGTTTCTCTTTGCTTGTTTGAGCTGTTCTTGACATAATATGGACTTGGTCTTTTACCAAATAGAGCTATCTTCTGTATACCACCCCTACCTTGTCACAACACAACTGATTGGCTCAAAATAAATATGAAGGAAAGAAATTCCACAAATGAACTTCTAACGAGGTACACGTATTAATTGAAATGCATTCCAGGTGATTATCTCATGAAGCTGGTTGAGAGAATGCCAAGAGTGTGCAAAGCTGTCATCAAGGCAAAGGGTGGCTACGTAAAGATTTTTTACATATAAAATATATTTTGATTTGTTTATCACTTTTTTTGGTTACTACATGATTCCATATGTGTTATTTCAGAGTTCATGTCTTCATTATTATTCTACAATGTAGAAAATAGTTTTTAAAATTTTAAAAAGACCCTGGAATGTCAATTTCTGACTGGTACTGTAAATTCCTCTACCATAATTCGCCTCCAACGTTGTTTCAGAGAATTTGTCAGTACGTCCAACCGGCCTCACAACTGCAGACCACATGTAACCACGCCAGCCCAGTACATCCACATCCGGCTTCTTCACCTATGGGAAACTGAGACCAGCCACCCGGACAGCTGATGAAACTGAGGAGTATGTCTCTCCGTAATAAAACCCTTTTGTGGCCTGGATCCCCAATTAGTGGGCCTATGCCCTCCCAGGCCCACCAATAGCTGCGCCCCTGCCCAGTCACGCGAAGTCCATAGATTACGGCCTAGTGAATTTATTTACATTGACCGATTTCCTTATTTGAACTGTAAATCGTTGAAATTGTTGCATGTTAGGTTTATATTTTTGTTCAGTACATATATAAATATATAAACTGTATATAACCATATTATAAAGCATGAAAATACTTATTCAGATGTCATGAATTCACTATGACATCATCATGTTTGGATAGGATTTATGGGTTGACATTTTTTCCCCCTCAGACATAAATAAACAATCCAATCCAAAGGCCAAAGCTTTAATAAAATAACAAATTAACTGGCAAAGCAGCAGAACCAGGCCCGCATCCAGCAACATCACAAGTCACGTTTTTGCAGCTGTTTCAGTACAACACTACAGGGAGAGACAGAGGGAGAGGACAAACTCCACTGGACTAGTTTCAATGTATGGAATCACTTTAAAGCATCATTGAGAAATAATGAATTGAAGTTGTAACATTTGTAGACTAGTGGTGAAGAATGTTGGGCCAGTAACCGAAAGGTCTCCGGTTCGAATCCCCACGCCAGTAAGTTGAAAAAATCTGCTGTCCTGAACTTGAGCAAGGCAGTTAATCCCCAACAACAACTGCTCCCCGGGCACCGATGACGTGGACGTCGATGAAGGCCCCACACTGATTCAGAGGGGTTCAATGCGTTCGACACATTTCAGTTGAATGCATTCAGTTATACAACTGACTAGGTTTCCCCTTTCAATCATTAGCCTCCATAATGTTTCATCTGGACGTGCTACAGGCCTCCATTAAGACTAGAATATCTGAAGAATATAGGTATTTCCATGTTTAACAAGTTCAGTAGATCAGATGTTAATGAAGCAATACAGACCACATTGAAGTGTATGGAGTTTAGTTTGCCTGTTCTACAGTCTTGTAGAAGACAGGGGGGTTGACTGGGACAGGCAATGTAACATCCATAATGTTCTAGGAACTGTTTTTGTCCTTACATCAGATCATCTTGAACCTTTCTCTCAAAGCTAACTTTCATTAAGGTTTTATATGGTCAATGGTTTCTCTCTTTTCATTGGCAGAATCCTTTTTCAGTGTTATGATATTCATAACATCCATATCCACCAGTCTATCTTCCTGTCAACTACAGAACTCTGCTGGTTGTCCTGGTAACAGATACCAGTCTATCTTCCTGTCAACTAACAGAACTCTGCTGGTTGTCCTGGTATATGATACCAGTCAGAAGCAGAAACCATTGTATTTGTTCAAACTAAACTACTTACTTTATGTGTCAAATCTGATCCTTTCTTCTCTTCACTTCCTTTCACAGTTCCACTCAGCCCCGTTGTTTTCCTGCAGTCCACCAGCTGCACAGACAACCTATTCATACCCAGCAGTAAGTTGCTACCGGGAGAGGCACGACATAGCGACCTTCAGTAGGACAGAAGTGCTAGCGTTGTCCTGGTAACCATAAAGAGGGGACACAGACACAAATCATTATGGATGCTGATGTCACTGTTGTCATGAAGTGCGTTACAAAACCCAGCCCAGACCCAGATAGAGCAAGCTGTATGCTAGACCAGACCAAGCTGTACCATCTGGTGTTTCTGATCTGGAGAGACTCTTCTCTGCCTCGTCAGCATCAGGATGTTGTTGAGGCTCCCCAGAGGACCCACGATAGTCATGTCTCTCTCCTGTGTGAACGACAACATCAGACAGACAGTCAACTTATGATCTTCTACTACAATCATAGAGTCTTACAAGAGGCCATGAATGTCTAAAAAGGGCCTAAAAAGGGCCACTTTCATCATGATTTTGTAAAATATTGTTTGTGTTGTAAATGTAAAAGGGTCGTTCCACTAAATGGAGGCTTTTTGCACCCCTTGATATTTTAAGTAGAAATGATGCACCAATATTGAATTTTAAAAGCCTGTTATGCAAAGTTAAGTGCACTTTAATACAGGACCACACGGAGAATTCAATAAATCGAATTTAAAAGTACCAAAAATATATGTACCAATGGCAGATTACCACTTAAACATTTCCTACTTACTGAACAACAATATTCAAGATGTAGAACTTCAGTAGAATGCCCCTTTAAAACCACACATTAGTTCAGGTTATAATTTGTGTAACGTTCCAACAGGAATATGTTCCAAAAACTTCGTAAATAACAGGTTCCAACAAACAGCGCATACAAAGTTGTATAGATGCAGAATAAGACACCGGGAAGGGAGTGGGCTATTTCATTACGTGTTTCACTCACCACGTTAATCCACTCTGGTAGCCTACGGACAAACATTAAGAATAAGCTACGTGGTGAGTTGATGCCTATTCGGCAGCGTGTTAGCTCGGTGAATTGAACATGCTACTTTGCATGCGGCGTTTGTTGGCATCCCTTTACTTTACGAAGATTTTGGAACAGATTCATGTGGGACGTTCCACAATTAGACCCCATTATTCAACAACTGCATCGTTTGTGACCCTGGTGTTTAAGACAGTACTCACTGGTGTAATCGGAAATTCCCTCTCCTCCTCTTTTATTGAGATAGCCTCCTCTTCCTCTTTTACTACAAAATGTTCTTCCTCTTCTTTCAATGTTATGTATCTTCCTCCTTTTTGATTCTGAAAGGTTCTACCTCCTCCTCTTCCACTCTGACAACTCTCTCCCATCTTCCTCTTTCACTGTAATATCATCCTCTTCTGTCAATGTGTAGCCTCCTCTTCCTCATTTCTCATCCTGAAAGCTTCTTCCTCTCCTTTCACCAGAGCTTCTTTCTCCGTCGAGTTTAGTGAGCTCATGTCCGGGCGATTATCCTAGTGCAGTATCAATTTAACACATTTGCTAATTTAAGACTCAAATTACGTTTAAATGAACGAGTAGATACGTAAACATAATTATGAGCCAAACACTAAGAGTAATATACACCAAGATTGGTTTAAAGAGCTTCAATGTTTCTGTTTTATGTTCGCTAGCAAACCACCGCGTTGATTGAATCAGAAGCCTTTTGTCGCAGTTGAAGAGGCATCCTGTCCCGTCCACTAGAATACACGTCACGCAAGACGCATCACCCGAAAGACTCATATCGCCATCTGCTGGCTGGAGTGGGTAACGCAGATTGGAGAAAAAACAACCAGATGTTATGTTTTCTCTTCCTTCTTACAGCCAATACTTTAGGTAGGATTAGGTGACAGATTGAAGAGGGTGGCATATTCAAGCTAAATTGACCAAAGCTCATCGCAAACAACACATAATAACACCTCACATAATGTTGCCCTAAAACTATGACAATTTCTCTCACCCAGTGGCATATGGGCTATTAAGGTGAGTGTAGGTGAGGCCACATGAAGCAGTGCCTGCTTTGTTTAAGGTAACATGGACAGATACGGCTCTACCTGTGTAGAGCTCATGCCCCTTTTCCCTTCCAGTCTCTAAAGTTCCCTTTTGGTGGTGGTATAATTTGTATTCATTTTTTTGTCATTTTTATTCTGAACCCACTGCCTGCAAGTCATTGTTAAATTTGCCTAACTATCTTACAGGTAGGACCCTCTCTCACTCTCTCTCATCATGTCACAAGCTGACAGGCATCCCAGAGGCAGGGTAATAAAAGGCCCCAGCTCACTCAACTGCCCCTCCCCTCTCCAACAGACATCAACCAGAACATCCTGAAGACAGAACATCTAAAAGATCATCTGGGAATCCTTTCCTTCCTCATGGAGCTTTTTGAAAGTGAGGTGAATATTCAATGTGATGTTTGTACGGTGGATTCAGAAAGTATTCAGACCCCTTTACTTTTTCCACATTTTGTTAAATTACAGCCTTATTTTAGAATGGATTTAAAAAATACATATTCAGCAATCTACACCAATACCCCAATATGAGAACAACAAAAACAGGTTTATGAACATTTAGCGAATTTCTTACAAGATAAAGATCAGATAAAAAACATACCTTATTTACATAACAGTAAGTATTCAGACCCTTTGCTATGAGACTGTCAGAGCAAAAATCAAGCCATGAGTAGAAGGAATTGTTCGTATAGCTCCGAGACAGGATTGCGTCGAGGCACAGATCTTGGGAAGGGTTACCAAAACACTTCTGCAGCATTGAAGGACCCCAAGAACACAGTGTGGTGAAGAAGGCGCAACAGAGCCTCTTCAACCTCAGGAGGCTAAAGAAAGTTGGCTTGTCACCTAAACACTCACAAATTTTTACAGATGCACAATGAAAGCAATCCTGTGTCGGCGCTCTACGCACCATTCCTTCGACCTCGTGGCTTGGTTTTTGCTCTGACATGCACTGTGAACTTGTGGGACCTCATATAGGACAGTTGTGTGCCTTTCCAAATCATGTCCAATCAATTGAATTTACCACAAGTTGAAGAAACATCTCAAGGATGATCAATGGAAACAGCATGCACCTGAGCGAGTCTCATATCAAAGGGTCTGAAAACTTATGTAAATAAAGTATTTCTTTTGATAATAATTTATAATTTGCAAACATTTATAATAATTTACAAACTTTCTAAAAACCTGAATACTTTCCGAGGCACTGTATGTATATAAAATATGTTTCCACTAACCCTACCATCCATCCCCTAATTAGAGTAAACTAATGCACAACACTATTAGGCTTCTACGTCCAGCTTCTCATACTATGTACATTTTACGGACACAATGTATTTACAATAGTTATATTTAGTTTGTTTTTAATCCTATCCTTCAGTTACCCTACACCTCTCCCATCTATCTCTGAAGACCATCCAGTCCTAACCTTCAGTTACCCTAAACCTCTCCCATCTATCTCTGAAGACCATCCAGTCCTATCCTTCAGTTACCCTAAACCTCTCCCATCCCTGCCACTGAAAAACATCCCCACAGCATGATACTGCCACCACCATGCTTCACGTATGGATGATGCCAGGTTTCTTCCAGATGTGACGCTTGGCATTCAGGCCAAAGAGTTCAATCTTGGTTTCATCAGACCAGAGAATCTTGTTTCTCATGGTCTAAAGTCCTTTAGGTGCCTTTTGGCTAACTCCAAGCTGGCTTTCTTTTGTCTTTTACGGAGAAGTGGCTTCCGTCTGGCCACTCTACCATAAAGGCCTAATTGGTGGAGTGCTGCAGAGATGGTTGGTCTTCTGGAAGGTTCTCCCATTTCCACAGAGGAACTCTTGAGCTCTGTCAGAGTGACCATCGGGTTCTTGGTCACCTCTCTGACCAAGGCCCTTCTCCCCCTATTGCTCAGTTTGGCTGAGCCACCAGCACTAGAAGGGTCACCAGCACTAGGAAGGACACCACTACTAAAGGAAACCACTACTAAAGGAAACCACTACTAAAGGAAACCACTACTAAAGGACACCACTACTAAAGAACACCACTACTAAAGGAAACCACTACTAAAGGAAACCACTACTAAAGGAAACCACTACTAAAGGAAACCACTACTAAAGGAAACCACTACTAAAGGAAACCACTACTAAAGGAGACCACTACTAAAGGAGACCACTACTAAAGGAGACCACTACTAAAGGAGACCACTACTAAAGGAAACCACTACTAAAGGACACCACTACTAAAGGAAACCACTACTAGGTTTCCTAGTAAGGTGTGATGGTGTGCGTGTGCTTTGCTGTTGACACTGATTTATTTAGTATTCAAGGCAAGGTTGTTGGGGATTAACTGCCTTGCTCAAGTTCAGAACAGCAGATTTTTCCAACTTGCTGGCGTGGGGATTCGAACCGGAGACCTTTCGGTTACTGGCCCAACATTCTTCACCGCTAGTCTACAAATGTTACAACTTCAATTCATTATTTCTCAATGATGCTTTAAAGTGATTCCATACATTGAAACTAGTCCAGTGGAGTTTGTCCTCTCCCTCTGTCTCTCCCTGTAGTGTTGTACTGAAACAGCTGCAAAAACGTGACTAGTGATGTTGCTGGATTACGCGGGCCTCGTTCTGCTGCTTTGCCAGTTAATTTGTTATTTTATTAAAGCTTTGGCCTTTGGATTGGATTGTTTATTTATGTCTGAGGGGAAAAAATGTCAACCCATAAATCCTATCCAAACATGATGATGTCATAGTGAATTCATGACATCTGAATAAGTATTTTCATGCTTTATAATATGGTTATTACAGTTTATATATGCACTGAACAAAAATATAAACGCAACATGCAACAATTTCAACGATTTACAGTTCAAATAAGGAAATCGGTCAATGTAAATAAATTCACTAGTCCGTAATCTATGGACTTCGCGTGACTGGGCAGGGGCGCAGCTATTGGTGGGCCTGGGAGGGCATAGGCCCACTCATTGGGGATCCAGGCCACAAAAGGGTTTTATTACGGAGAGACATACTCCTCAGTTTCATCAGCTGTCCGGGTGGTTGGTCTCAGTTTCCCATAGGTGAAGAAGCCGGATGTGGATGTACTGGGCTGGCGTGGTTACATGTGGTCTGCAGTTGTGAGGCCGGTTGGACGTACTGCCAAATTCTCTAAAACAACGTTGGAGGCGAATTATGGTAGAGGAATTTACAGTACCAGTCAGAAATTGACATTCCAGGGTCTTTTTTAATTTTTTAAACTATTTTCTACATTGTAGAATAATAATGAAGACATGAACTCTGAAATAACACATATGGAATCATGTAGTAACCAAAAAAAGTGTTAAACAAATCAAAATATATCTTATATTTAAAAAATCTTAATGTAGCCACCCTTTGCCTTGATGACAGCTTTGCACACTCTTGGCATTCTCTCAACCAACTTCATGAGATAGTCACCTGGAATGCATTTCAATTAATACGTGTACCTCGTTAGAAGTTCATTTGTGGAATTTCTTTCCTTCATAATTATTTTGAGCCAATCAGTTGTGTTGTGACAAGGTAGGGGTGGTATACAGAAGATAGCTCTATTTGGTAAAAGACCAAGTCCATATTATGTCAAGAACAGCTCAAATAAGCAAAGAGAAACAACAGTCCGTTACTTTAAGGACCACCACAGGAATGGAAGACCCAGAGTTACTTCTTCTGCAAAGTATAGGTTCATTAGAGTTACTAGCCTCAGAAATTGCAGCCCAAATAAATGCTTTACAGAGTTCAAGTAACAGACACATCTCAACATCAACTGTTCAGAGGAGACTGCATGAATCAGGCCTTCATGGTTGAATTTCTGCAAGGAAACCACTACTAAAGGACACCACTACTAAAGGACACCACTACTAAAGGAAACCACTACTAAAGGAAACCACTACTAAAGGAAACCACTACTAAAGGACACCACTACTAAAGGACACCACTACTAAAGGACACCACTACTAAAGGAAACCACTAAAAGGAAACCACTACTAAAGGAAACCACTACTAAAGGACACCACTACTAAAGGACACCACTACTAAAGGAAACCACTACTAAAGGAAACCACTACTAAAGGAAACCACTACTAAAGGAAACCACTACTAAAGGAAACCACTACTAAAGGAGACCACTACTAAAGGAGACCACTACTAAAGGAGACCACTACTAAAGGAAACCACTACTAAAGGACACCACTACTAAAGGAAACCACTACTAGGTTTCCTAGTAAG